>NC_073385.1:3169588-3199588 GCF_028641065.1 Leucoraja erinaceus | reverse complement strand
GTCCTGACATCCCAGGAATCAGTCTGGTGAACCTTCTCTGCACTCCCTCTATGGCAATAATGTCCTTCCTCAGATTTGGAGACCAAAACTGTACGTAATACTCCAGGTGTACTGACCTTCCCACGATCGAAGGAACCAACTTCTAGCAAGTATCTTTGATTTAGATGGGCAAATTTCCTATTTTATTAGTCACAACGCCAAAACAGGCTCTTTGGCCCAGCTTGCCACTGCCAACAAAGGTGCACCATCTACACTGGTGATACTTGCCCCCCGTTTGGCCTATATCTCTTCAAACCTTTCCTTGCATGGTAGCGCGGCGGTAGAGTTGCTGCCTTGCAGCGCTTGCAGCGCCAGGAGACCCGGGTTTGATCCTGACTACAGGTGCTGTCTGTACGGAGTTTGTACGTTCTCCCCGTGACCGGCGTGGGTTTTCTCCGAGATCTTCGGTTTCCTCCCACGCTCCAAAGCCGTACAGGTTTGTAGGATAACTTGCTTGGTATGAGTGTAAATTGTCATGTTAGGATCTTGTTAGTGTGCGGGGATCGCTGGGCAGCACGGACGCAGTGGGACGAAGGGCCTGTTTCCGTGCTATATCTCTAAACTATTCATGTAACTGTCCACATGCCTTTTGAAATGTTGCTTTAGTTTCTGCCTCACCCACCCCCTCCAGCAACTCATGCCTTATACCCACCACCCTCTGTGTGAAATTACAAATGATTTTTCAACATGAACATGAACAAAGCAATTTCTAACTGTGACAAAGTGGTTTACCTGGAAAGTCATCCCTGAAAAGTAATGTTAAATACACAATCCTGTCCTGTCAGCATGTTGTTCTCTGAATGTAAAATTCATTCCATTGAAATCAATAGAATGACTTACAGCAATAGCAAACAATGTGCTTACACGTCTTAATAGTACATTTAACACCATCAACTGGGGCTGAATTACTAGCAATACCTCTAGGTAATAATATGACGTACCATATGTAATCACAGTGTTGCCTGAATATAGAAGTATTTTTATACAAAATAGTGCTTTCTCTAGACATTTATTACTTGCCGTTACTGTATGAAGTATTTCAGCTGGTGAATATCTTATGATTCAACAGCTGTAACCAATTCTATGCACTGTCTTGGCAAAATGTGAATCAAGTGCAATTGACAAACCACAGTTAGTTTTATCGTCTTGTTATTGAATTTACCCTGAAATTGAAAATCGAATGCTCACTTAATTTACAGTTTTATTATTTTGTGAACTTGAATCCAAATATCAACACTAACTTTCCGTTATATAAATAAATGTTGTCATAAGCATGAGAGCAGTCATCCCCCCCCCCCCCCCCCCCCCCCCCTTTAAAAAGACAATTCCCTGTTTTCCTCTGTAATTACACTGTAATCACGTTGATGAGCTAATAGGATAGGTCAGGTTTGGAGGGATATAATCCAAACGCGGGCAGGTGGGACTAGTGTAGCTGAGAAAAGTTGGCCGGTATGGGCAAGTTGGGCTGAAGGGCCTGTTTCCACACTGTATCATTCTATGACACTGTGACTCGAATACAAATCTGAGGATTTTGAAAGGGGAGGTTTACTAATGGGTCATTCGATATGGGGAAGAATATTCTAGTTTTTTCCATGAAAGAACTTTACGTTGTATGTTCTTAGTCCATTGGTTTAAACCAAGTTGTTTTATTGCCCCATATTGTATCAGAGAATTTGAATGATTTTATTTTGCTTCGATAGATCGTTGATTGGTCTACTTTTTTTAGAATGTAGGTACCATCTCTCAGTCTTCCCTATTTCTATTGCAGAGTTTATGAATTTAAAAAATATTAATTTAAAGAATGAGGAGTGCTTAATCAGGTGCTTAATCTCATCCATGACCAATAATTATGGACAGGGTCACAAGGTTACCTGTGTCCACGAAAATTAAACACACATCTTTAGGTAATGCAAGTAATTACTTCAAAGGCCGTGCATCATCCTTACAAAATGGAAGAATGAATAGAAGAATTAGTTCACAGATCTAAATATAATCCACGTTATTTATTTAAACCTTTCCATCCTAAAGCTACGACTAAAAGCTCCGACTGTCCCTGAATCTAGAAATGCACTCCTCCAGATTAAGGGACAATTTCTTCTCAACTGTTATCAGGCAACTGAACCATCCTACCAACTACCAGAGAGCAGTCCTAAGCTACTATCTACCTCATTGGAGACCCTCGGACTATCAATGTTAGGAATCTACTGGAATTTATCTTACACTAAACATAATCAATCTCATTCCCTTTGTAATGAATCTGTGCATTGTGGACGGCTCAGTTGTAATCATGTATTGTTTATTTGTAGACTGGTTAACACTCAACAATAGCTTTTGACTGTGCATCGGTACATATGACAATTAAGTAAACTCAAATTCAATCCAAATTCAAATTGCAAGAGGTAGGTTTATATTTTTGAGCCATTTTTGACTGTAAGCAGCTGAGACAAATGTTCTTCTAACCTCTTCCTTGAATTAATCTTTCTGTATCTTTCCTCAAGATTCATCATTTTTGTAACATTTGGATTCATTTCTGTTACGGTTCTCTGGTGCTTTTTAATATTTGAATTGGCCACAGAAAAGGAAAGTATTTCGAGTCCACAGGAAGTTAATGTTTCAAATGAAACACACTTCATCACTTCAACAGTGGCATTACTGTTAACTCATCATAAAGAAAATAGCTGAAATGGCACAATGTGATTGTGGAAATGTGCAATTCTCAAATATAAAGCTCTAGGAAAAATATTTCTTTGGAATTTAATTTCAAGGAGACATGGCGGAAATGCTGACCTGCAGAGGGGCTGCACACTCCCCCGCTGACTGCATGAGCTTTCTCCCAAGGATGTGAGCGTTCATAGGTTAATTATCCATTGTACATTGCCCCAAGTGCAGGTGACTGATAAAACATTAGACTTTTAAGCTTTAGGCTTTACAGATTCAGTACGAAACAGGCCCTTTGGTCCACCGAGTCTGCGCAGACTTGTGGTCATAGAAACATAGAAACATAGAAATTAGGTGCAGGAGTAGGCCATTCGGCCCTTCGAGCCTGCACCGCCATTCAATATGATCATGGCTGATCACCCAACTCAGTATCCCGACCTGCCTTCTCTCCATACCATCTGATCCCCTTAGCCACAAGGGCCACATCTAACTCCCTCTTAAATATAGCCAATGAACTGGCCTCGACTACCCTCTGCGGCAGAGAGTTCCAGAGATTCACCACTCTCTGTGTGAAAAAAGTTCTTCTCATCTCGGTTTTAAAGGATTTCCCCCTTATCCTTAAGCTGTGACCCCTTGTCCTGGACTTCCCCAACATCGGGAACAATCTTCCTGCATCTAGCATCTAGCATCTAGGTCACCCCGTACACTAATACTATTCTACACACTAGGGACAATATACAATTTTACCGAAGCCAATTAACCTACAAACCTGTACGTCTTTCGAGTGTGGGAGGAAACTCCGAGCACCCGGAGAAAACCCACGTGGTCACTGGGAGAACGTGCGGACACCAGTTAGACAGTACCCATGGTCTCCATCGCTGTAAGGCAGCTACTCCACCACTGCACCACCATGCCGAATTGAGGAGAATGTGCTAACTGTTGTGAATGCGAGAAGAATAGGCCACAGGAAGACATGTAGGACATGGGATTGCCCTGAGATCCAACAGAAACTTGATGGGCCAAATAACCTCCTTCTATGTCAGAAACAAAAATGAATTGAGACCATCGTTGATACTTGTCAAACAGTTAAAAATGAATGAGTTTTTAATTTATTTCAGCAGCTGTACAATTTAGGACGGCCAACGATATGATAATTGTTGACTGACTTGTCCCTGTTAATTTCCTGAAGCTTTGCACTGGGATATCATAAAGAGTTTTCAGTGAAGGCAAATCATCCTAACCTTGAAAGTAAGTCAAAAGAGTAAAATTCGGCAGTAAATCTGATTCAAACCCACTGAAGCAGAGTACTTGACCCCATGTTTACAGTATCTGATGTTTAAAGATATATTTTTGCTTTATGTTTAATAGTACCACTTGATATTTCCCCTGTGGTGCTGTTGAAACTAATGGTTCAGGTCAAGAGTGGGCGGATTCTGTGACAGTAACAATGCTGTTCAACACTGTGAGAGCATGAGAGCAAGGTGCTTCCAAGCTAAAAAAATATTCTTCAATTGAGTGCTGCCTTAAAACAACATCAGTCTCGAAAAATGAATGATGCTGCATTTGAGTCACTAGAGCTATTTTATTTATGGAAAGGTTTTACCTAACACTTTTCATGAATCACATGTTTTTCCTGACTTTCGCAATATATCGAGTAATGAGCTAGAGCTATACACTGCCCATTATTTTCCTATAGATGAGAGATTACCTTTGCCCATTAATAATGGAAACAAATCTCCTGGTGTTCACAATTATCTCTTCATCTGCAGTAATATTACAGGTCTGTTACCTTTTATTCCAAGAGCTTTTCTTTTCATCTTTTTGTTCACATTAGAATATAATATTTGACACAAATAGGGTATTCAATTGAATATTGAATTGAATAAAATTGCAAGAAAGCTTACATGTCAATGTGAAATATATTTAAAGCAACACTCTAATTTGCCGTATAACTGGATAAATTGTCCTTTGAGAAATGAATTCACTACTAAAACCTTGTTCTTCCTATTATAAAAAGCTGTAAATTTAAGGAATTTTGTTTTATTTCAGCCTTTGATAATGAGCTGTATATCTGAGGTATCTGAACCTGGCTGTCATCCGAATGACAGGAAATAAAAATGCTGTAATCAGGAACATTGAATGAAACATTCATTGCTCAATATTTTTGTTAAAACAATTAATGGTGAAATTTCAGATATTGCACAAAATTATAGAAGATGATACCATTTATAATTTGATCAGTACATAAGGGATAGGAGCAGAATAAGGGCATTTGGCCCATCAAGTCTACTCTACAATTCAATCGTGGCTGATCTATCTTTCCTTCTTAACTCCATTCTCCTACGTTTTTCTCCCCATAACCATTGGCACCCTTACTAATCAAGAATTTATCTATCTTTTGCCTTAAAAATATCCTTTGATGGCCTCCAGTGGCAAAGAATTCCACAGATTTACCACCTTCTGACTAAAGAAATTCCTCCTCATCTTCTTCCTAAAGGAGCATCCTTTTATTCTGCTCCTATGCTCTCCCACAGGTGGAAACATCCTTTAAAGCCCTGTCCCACGGTACGAGTTCATTCCAAGAGTTCTCCCGAGTTTGCCCTGATTCGAACTCGGGGATTTGCGGTAATGACCACTCGTCGGTACCCGGGTGAAGATTTTTCAACATGATGAAAAATGTCCACGAGTCTTCCGGTGCTTACCTGCCGTTAGCGAGTCTTCCCGAGTACCTGCCGTTAGCGCTAAGAGACATCCCCGAGCTCCAACGTACCCGCAACGTTCATTCTCCGTGCTTACCACGATTTTTTTTTTTTTTAACTCGGGGGAGAGCTCTTGGAATGAACTCGCACTGTGGGACAGGGCTTTTAGAATTTGGAATTAAGAATCTCATTCTGCATAGAGACTGTTAATTATTTAAGTCCAATATTCTGATAACCAGGCAAGTGTTTTCTCCTTATTTTGTCTTTCAGTGTAACATCCAGCTATATTAAAATGCAACGCATAGATTCATCTGTACATAGATTTGTTGAATCACCAGTCATAAGAAAAAACACCTCGGCAGTCTTGATCAATAGAGCTGTAAATAAATATATCATAAAACTGCTGAAGAAAGAATACATGCACTACCATTGTTTTTTTTAATGTTGTTTGGGTCATAAACTGAAGCAGAAGCAATTGTGCTCTTATTATTTTATATAAATGTATGCAGATTCATATTTTTGTTTTTCATCTTTTCCCTTGTGGTCACAGGTGGAACATGCAAACTTCACTCAGACAGTACTCTGTATTGGGATCCTCTTCTTTTGTGTGGCATGCACAGCCTAAAGTTGTAGGACAGCTTGTTCTATTTGATCTTCTGTTTGTGCACGTCTAGTTGATTGCATTAGTCGAAACAGGGCGGACCATGTGAAGGTTGCAATCTCCCACCCCTATATTGGGATAAGCCGGTGTTTCTGGAGCTGTAGGATGTTAAGTTTAAACAAATTGCAATTGCACAGCATCTAGATTTCTTGACTTTCAAAAATCATGAAAAGTTTTAGTCTGTAAGTCAATAACGAACTCCAAATTATGAATCGTGGCAAGGTTCAATTTTATAAAATGCAAGCAGAGTCAATTATTCGATTCTTTTTCCAACTATGGAGCATTGGTGGTAAGGCAAATAGGCCAAGATATTTGAACTTTTCCCTGTTTTCTCAACCTGCATTCTGACTAAATAAGGGTGAAAGTAGCATAGATATCTTACTACATAGTTGAAGATAGACACAAAATGCTGGAGTAACTCAGCGGGACAGGCAACATCTCTGGCGAGAAGGAATGGGTGACGTTTCGGGTCGAGACCCTTCTTCAGACTGATGTCGGTGGAGTGGGCGATACATAGATAAGGAAGTATGAGGTGTGAAAACAGGACAGAGTATTGGACTATATTCATCTATGTTCTAACTATCTGGATTTTCATATCTTCAAACACCTTCTTGGTTGATTTTATCTTCTGTATTTCTTTGAAAGCGTCTCTCATTGTTTCACAATTTGAGGAAAATTTGTTATAGATCCCTTCAAAAAGTGAACAGCACACTGCCATTTGGCTCAAGGACTTTTACATCTTCAGAAAGGCCTCAATCCAATCTTTGAAAGCCAGTGCAGCATCACATCAGACATTAAATGTCAGAATATTGATTATATTTGTCATTTTAGAGATGACTAAATAAATACATAGTAGGCATTACATTAGGAACCTTCAAAAACAGCGTTGGTAACAATGTGTTTCTATGCTTGAAATCTTTTGTTACAACAGGAGTCTAATTATTCTGCAGTTTCCAGCAATTTCAAAGCCATTTTCTCACTTTTAAATTTTAATCAGTTTTCCACTGGTTTAAGGTTAACTTTTCTCTGGGTGAGACTTCATGCAGCCTACTTAATGGACACCATTATCACTAGAGTCTGTATTGTGGTATCTCTGGTACACGCAACTGATGAGACCTTATCAGAACTAGGTGGAGCTCCATCAAATACATCTCTTGTCATATCATTCTGTTCAGTTTAGTTCCATTTACAGATGCAGTGTAGAAAAAGGCCCTTTGGCCCACCGAGTCCACGCTAACCAGCGATCCCTGTGCACCAACACTATCTTACACACACAAGGAACAATTTACATTTATCAGTTTAGTTTGTGATCATGTGTATCGAGGTACAGCAAACATTTTTAGTTGTATGCTAACCAGTCAGCAGAAAGACAATACATCAAGTTCAAGTTCAAGTTCAAGTGAGTTTATTGGTCTCCAAAACTGAGGAAGGACATTATTGCCATAGAGGGAGTGCAGAGATGGTTCACCAGACTGATTCCTGGGATGTCAGGACTGTCTTATGAAGAAAGACTGGATAGACTTGGTTTATACTCTCTAGAATTTAGGAGATTGAGAGGGGATCTTATAGAAACTTACAAAATTCTTAAGGGGTTGGACAGGCTAGATGCAGGAAGATTGTTCCTGATGTTAGGGAAGTCCAGGACAAGGGGTCACAGCTTAAGGATAAAGGGGAAATCCTTTAAAACCGAGATGAGAAGAACTTTTTTCACAGAGAGAGTGGTGAATCTCTGGAACTCTCTGCCACAGAGGGTAGTCGAGGCCAGTTCATTGGCTATATTTAAGAGGGAGTTAGATGTGGCCCTTGTGGCTAAGGGGATCAGGGGGTATGGAGCGAAGGCAGGTACGGGATACTGAGTTGGATGATCAGCCATGATCATATTGAATGGCGGTGCAGGCTCGAAGGGCCGAATGGCCTACTCCTGCACCTAATTTCTATGTTTCTATGTTTCTATTGTCATGTGTCCCTGTATGGACAATGAAATTCTTGCTTTGCTTAAGCACACAGAAAATAGTAGGCATTTACTACAGAACAGATCAGTGTGTCCATATACCATGATATACATATATACACACATGAATAAATAAACTGATAAAGCACAAATAGCAGAAAGCGGTTATTAATCAGAGTTTTGTCCGAGCCAGGTTTAATAGCCTAATGGCTGTGGGGAAGTAGCTATTCCTGAACCTGGTTGTTGCAGTCTTCAGGCTCCTGTACCTTCTACCTGAAGGTAACAGGGAGATGAGTGTGTGGCCAGGATGGTGTGGGTCTTTGATGATACTGCCAGCCTTTTTGAGGCAGCGACTGCGATAAATCCCCTCGATGGAAGGAAGGTCAGAGCTGATGATGGACTGGGCAGTGTTTACTACTTTTTGTAGTCTTTTCCTCTCCAGGGCGCTCAAATTGCCGAACCAAGCCACGATGCAACCGGTCAGCATGCTCTCGACTGTGCACCTGTAGAAGTTAGAGAGAGTCTTCCTTGACAATCCGACTCTCCGTAATCTTCTCAGGAAGTAGAGGCGCTGATGAGCTTTCTTGATAATTGCATTAGTGTTCTCGGACCAGGAAAGGTCTTCAGAGATGTGCACGCCCAGGAATTTGAAGTTCTTGACCCTTTCAACCATCGACCCGTTGATATAAATGGGGCTGTGGGTCCCCCTCCTACTACTTCCAAAGTCCACAATCAGTTCCTTGGTTTTGCTGGTGTTGAGGGCCAGGTTATTGCGCTGGCACCATATGGACAGTTGCTCGATCTCTCTTCTATACTCTGACTGATCCCCATCAGTGATACGCCCCACAATAGTGGTGTCATCAGCGAACTTGATGATGGAGTTCGCACTGTGGTTGGCTACGCAGTCATGGGTATAGAGTGAGTACAGCAGGGGGCTGAGCACGCAGCCTTGAGGTGCCCCCGTGCTGATTGTTATCGAGGCTGACACATTTACACCAATGTGTGATTACAATCGATCATTGACAATGTATAGATACATGATAATAGAATAACGTTTATCATCATCATCAGGCACGGTGCCTTACAATGCTGTATAGGACAGTGATCGCAACTTTGACTGAAGTGTAGATGGCCGTAGGCTCGCTGGAAGCTCATCTGACCTTTAACACATCTTGTTTTTGGTCCTGCTGGGGGTCCACAACAAATCAGGTGGGGGAAACGGTTTGGTCGCCGACTATCCGACCATGGAGCATGTAGAACATGATTACATGGTACCCATGGCAGGGGGAACTCCCCCCCCCCCCTCGACCTGACCGAAAGTTTAGTGTAAGGTAAAGCCAGCAAGTCGGATCAACCATAATCGGAGGAAGACAAAAATGCTGGAGAAACTCAGCGGGTGAGGCAGCATCTGTGGAGCGAAGGAAATAGATGACGTTTCGGGTCGAGACACTTCTGCGGACACAAAACGTCACCTATTCCTTCGCTCCATAGATGTTGCCTCACCCGCTGAGTTTCTCCAGCATTTTTTGTCTACCTTCGATTTTTCCAGCATCTGCAGTTCTTTCTGAAGGATAATCCGAGGGTCACCAAAGAGGTAGATAGAAGTTCAGCACTGCTCTCTGGTTGTGGTAGGATGATTCAGTTGACTGATAACAGCTCGGAAGAAACTGTCCCCGAATCTGGTGGTGTGCGATTTCATACCAAGCCGATTAGCCTACAAACCTGTAGGTCTTTGAAGTGTGGGAGGAAACGGGCTTCCCGGAGAAAACCATTGCAAGTCACTGGGTAAACATACAAACACCATACAGACAAGCACCCATAGTCAGGATCAAACCCGGGTCTCTGGCGCTGTAAGGCAGCAGCTCTATCGCTGCGCCACTGTGCAGCCCTGGTATTTCACTCGTATGAGTGGGCAGCTGTTATGAACCTCGACATACAACAGTATAAAGGGCTGCAACTATTCAGAAATACAAAGAGGCCATTTGATTTCCTTTGAGTGCCAAGAGGATTGGAAAACCACTAGAATAATCACAGCCTTGTCTTTACTGACCTCCCCCTCATTATTCACTCCTTTCCAAAGCTCTGCCCCCTATCCCTCTCCCTTTGCTCCAAACATGCAGGAGTTCTGAATTTGTTGTGGAATGAGGATGTTCTCAAAACTTTGATCGTAGGGGTGTAGGAATTTGGGATAGGGTGCTGTCTGTACAGAATAATACACTGCACATTTCTTCAATCATGTTCCCAAGACAATTAATCCAACCCATGAAGTATCAAAGTCAGTATTTAACTTGCTTGCAACCAATTACTGCCTGTCTTTAGAGAGTGCATATCTATAATACATGATCTAATTAGGACAAGACAAGATCTGCAAGAAGTGGAGTGGGTGTGAGCAGTCATTTCAAAGAAGACAGCTTGCCCCACTTTCAAAGAGGGAGTTGTCACATCACCACTATTGTGTTTGGAAAGCTACATTGATTCAGGATCAGCTAAATTATATCTGTAACATTAGGATGCCAATCCTGCATTTCCATTCCTTGCATAAGCAATCGTTGTAACTTTTGTGAAGTCATTGTGATGGGCATTATTTCAGGTTGAGTCCATGCATCGGGACTGAGGGTTAAGGGGAAAGAGACCCCCTCCACCCCCACACCCTCCAAATATATGGAGGGGAGAGGATGGTGGAGCAGCGGTAGAGTTGCTGCCTCACAGCGCCAGAGACTCGGGTTCGATCTTAACTACGAATGCTGACTGTACGGAGTTTGTACGTTCTCCCCGTGACCGCGTGGGTTTTCTTAGAGATCTTCGGTTTCCTCCCACACTCCAAAGACATACAGGTTTGTAGGTTGATCAGCTTGGTATAAATGTAAATTGTCCCCAGTGTGTGTAGGATAGTTTTTAATATGTGGGGATCGCTGGTTGTTTCTATACACTGGCCATCCTCACTCTGCACTCTCAGGTAGAAAAAAGTGCTGGAGAAACTCAGCGGGTGCAGCAGCATCTATGGAGCGAAGGAAATAGGTAACGTTTCGGGCCGAAACCCTTCTTTAGACTGATGTGGGGGGGCAGGGAAAAGAAAGGATAAAGGAAGAGGAGGAGCCCGAGGGCTGAGGGAGAGCTGAGAAGGGGAGGAGACAGCCAGGGCTACCGGAAATTGGAGAATTCAATGTTTATGCCGCTAGGGTTCAGACTGCCCAAGCGGAATATGAGGTGCTGCTCCTCGAATTTCCGGTGGTGCTCACTCTGGCCATGGAGGAGGCCCAGGACAGAAAGGTCGGATTCGGGATGGGAGGGGGAGTTGAAGTGCTGAGCCACCGGGAGGTCGTCCTGATCACGGTCTCCATCTAAAGCATCAATTATCCCTTTGCCCCGACTGATGCTGCTTGGTTGGCCCACTGAATTGCTCCAGCAGTTTGTTATTTGCCCCAGATTCCAGCATATGCAGCCTCTTGTGTCTTCCTATTCTAGTGATTTTACTGAATTATAGCTTTGAATTAATACTAAGAATAGGGCAGCCTTACTTTATCTAAGCTCTCCATAGTAAACTCATTGACATACATATTGGACATGAAAATGCAGCTCCCAGAAAAGAACATGAGCTCCCATAGATTTTAGTATCACAGTGTGTTATCACCTTAGATCTGCTTCATGCATCACCTGTGTAGATGCTGCTTGAACCTATAGAGAGTGTTAAACACAGCACAGCCCATCACAGGTTCATCACCTCCTTCCAGATGATCCACCTTCATGGGTGTGTTGCATCGGGAAGGCAGTAAGTTGGCACAGCAGTAGACTTCCTGCCTTACAGCACCAGAGAACCGGGTTCCATCCTGACTACTACAGGTGCTGTCTGTACGGAGTTTGTACGTTCTCCCTGTGACCGCGTGGGTTTTCTCCGGGTGCTCCAGTTTCTTCCCACACTCCGAAGACGTACAGGTTTAGAGGTTAATTGGCTTCAGTTAAAAAAAGTCTAAATTGTCCCTAGTGTGTAGGATGGTGCTGGTAGACATAAGAACCTGCGCCCACACTGCATCTCTAAAGTCTAAAAGCCTAAAGCATGCTGAAAAAGGGTCCCATCCTGAAATGTCGCCTATCCACATTCTTCAGAGATGCTGCCTAACCCATTGAGTTACTCCAGCACCATGTCAAGCATCAAGGATGCCTGTTATCCTGGCCATTCCTTTTTATCTTATTTATGGTTAGGAAGAAGATACAGGAGCCTGAAAGCCCAGATATCCTGACTTACGCATAGTTTGTCCCCCACGGCAATCAGACTCCTGAACGACCGTCCATTCATATCCCCTTTCCAATGGTGTGGTCACGTACTCTTACTCTTAATTCAACCTCATTCAGTTTACTTTGATTTTGCATTTTGGTATTTTTCTGTGCCATTTCACTTTGTATAGGTGAGTGGTGGAATCTGGAAAGTGGGCGAATTGATGAGCATGTTGGATGCAGGAATTGTTAATGGCTGAATGGGGCTGCGTTGTGAGCTGGCATAGACTTGATGGGCCAAACTGCCCTCCTTTCATCTTTTGAGGAAATATGAAGCTGAATCTCCCATCTTTTGTATTAGAAGAAGCTCCGTGTTCCAGGCTCCCCCGAGACTTCTCCCTGTGTCCTGAGTAGTGAATGACACTGGATTGGATAAACATTCCCGGCTCAATCTGGGAACTCGGAGGGGAATGGAACAATTCAATTTTCAGCGTGTGCTTGTGATTTTACAAGACTCTGAACCCCAGAGGGGGAAAAAAAATCCATGTTCTTCATTAAATCTAATTAAAAGTCCAACCCTGTAAAGCTTCATTTACCTCCATACTGTTATTTCCTGGGAGAAGCAGCAAAAAAACCACTGCAGGTGATTTGGAAAATGAGTGCCAAGAAATGTCTTACTGATTCCTAAGGCAATCAAGGAAAGCTTTGAAGTTTCCTTTGGCTGATATGAACTCAAACCATCAGGGATCTCTCCCATCACACTTGCAAATTATTACTTCTGCAAGCAACTTGTGAGAATCCTTTCAAACAATCAATTCTGGAAGGTAGTAAAGTTAGCCTACAGTACATACTTGACAGCAACTATTTTAATTCTGGTAGACTCCATAGATGTTTGTGTCTCCCATTGCTAATACCTCAAACTGCATCACATAAACAAAGGTTTCATGTGGGAAAGAGCCCAGAGCACAATTTGCGAGATGCAGAACCGTTGAAACAAGGAGAAGGGAGTCTACTAATTATGTGCAATCTGTAACCATGTGCTTTCCCTACAGCTATGAGTATTGCCAAGAAGAATTAGCTTAATTCCAGCCTGTTTTCAACACTAAAATATACCATTTGCACAATTTGCAGAGCTAAAAATAATTTTGATGTCAGGAAAAAAAGGACAATATACAACCAGTACAAAAATACCAAGATCCATATAGGCTAGAAACATAGAAACATAGAAACATAGAAAGTAGGTGCGAGAGCAGACCACCAGGTCCATCGAGCCCGCACCGCCATTCGCTCATGGCTGAACACTAAACAGACACACTTACCCACAAACAGTAGACACAAGACACAGAACACAAGACACTACCCTCCCCTTTATACCGCTATCACCCCTCTCCACCCCAAGAACCTCGTGATCTCCTGGGGGAGGCAAAAAACCGGATAAAAACCCAGGTCCAATTCGGGAAAAAAATTTGGGAAATTCCTCTCCGACCCCAATCTAGGCGATCGACACTTGTCCAGGAGATCACTCAGGTCTTACTATACTAACCATACCTAGGTCCATATCCCTGCCCTCTCCCCGTAGCCCCTTATCCCCTTGGCAGCTAAAAAACCATCTATTTTAGTCTTAAATATATTTAAAGTTTCTGCTTCCACTGCTCCCTGGGGCAGTGAATTCCATAAATTAACCACCCTCTGGGTGAAGAAGTTCTTCCTCATCTCAGTTTTAAAAGAGCCCCCCCTTATTCTGCAACTATGTCCCCTAGTTCTAGTTTCCCCGATCATTGGGAACATCCTCGGGGCATCCACCTAGATACAGGCTAGATACAGTTTGGTCCATGATCCCACCATTATAGACCAAAATGGTACATCAATATGTATTTACCTACCTTTAACCTTGCTTAAATCATCTCTTTGAATTAATATGGGCATTTCATATTTTTAAGAAGTGATCAAAGACTTTCTCAGGATCCATTCCTGATATGTTTCTTTTAACAGGTACCACAATCTAATAGAAAGCAAGGGTTTGGAGAGGAACTGTGACCAATGTTAAGTGGTAAGTGGTGGGCAGATATTGGGTCAGAACATTGTTAGTTTAGTTTAGTTTAGAGTTACAGCGCGGAAACAGGCCCTTCGGCAAACTGAGTCCTGGCCGAACAGCGATTCCCGTACATTAGCACAATCTTATACACACTAGGAACAATTTACAATTTAACCGATGCCAATCAACCTTTAAACCTTTGGATTGTGGGAGGAAACCGGAGCATCCGGAGAAAACCCACGCAGGTCATAGGGAGAGCGTACACACTTCGTACAGACAGAACCGGTGGTCAGGATCGAACCGGGGTCTCTGGCACTGTAAGGCAGCAACTCTCTCGTTATACTACTCAGCTACCCTCTGCCCCAGCTTTTCTGTGCCAACAGACGGCTGAATATTTCAGTCTGCTATTGTTTTGGGGGTTTTTCTACATGGATATATTACATTTTTGTGGAAGAGTTTTTGATTTTTAAGGAAATCTTTACGGTTTTGAGAGGAAATTCCAAAAGGACTAGAATGTTGCCTGGGTTTCAACAACTAATTTACAGAGAAAGGTTGAATAAGTTAGGTCTTTATTCTCTGGAGCGCAGAAGGTCAAGGGGGGACTTGATAGAGGTCTTTAAAATGATGAGAGGAATAGACAGAGTTGATGTGCACAAGCTTTTCCCTTTGAGAATAGGGAAGATTCAAACAAGAGGACATGACTTCAGAATTAAGGGACAGAAGTTTAGGGGTAACATGAGGGGGAACTTCTTTACTCAGAGAGTGGTAGCGGTGTGGAATGAGCTTCCAGTGGAAGTGGTGGAGGCAGGTTCGTTGGTATCATTTAAAAATAAATTGGATAGGCATATGGATGAGAAGGGAATGGAGGGTTATGGTATGAGTGCAGGCAGGTGGGACTAAGGGAAAAAGTTGTTCGGCACGGACTTGTAGGGCTGAGATGGCCTGTTTCCGTGCTGTAATTGTTATATGGTTATATGGACATAAATGCCTTAATGCCGAATCACCAACATCATGAGGCCAAAATTGGAGGGTTGTCGAAATAAAAGAACATAGAGGTGACAAACCTTTGGAAGAGTTTGTAAACAAAATCTCTTGCACAAAAAAAAATTACTTCCTTTAAACTCCCACCCACCTCAATGCCCCAAAATATATTTTAATAAACCACATAATAATGCATAATTATGATCATGACTAAGTTGTGCAAGAACATATTAATTAATTTCAATGTTATTTATGTTACATTAATAAAATACAACATTAACAGTAATGAGAGTATTGGAATATATGTCAGCACAACTCAAACGACAAATGTTACTTTATGAATCTTATAATGCAAATTCCACTGCCAATCTTGTATCATCTTCAACTCATTTTAAACAAATCCTACATTTAGATCTGCAAAGAAAAGTAATGAGCTCGTTATTTCGGTCTTGATCTGATGAAATCCAGCTTAAGCACTGTCCAAAGCAGAGCTATTAATACTCAGCTAGTTGCTATGATCATTTAGTTTTACCTATTTGTAACATGGTGGCAGAGGTAACAAATACACTGAACAAAATGGAAACTGATCAATCGTGAATAAAGACCTTGCCAATTCTATAATTCAGTAGCTTAGATTTACCTTGGCAGGCATAGCTTAGACCCAGAATGGCTGATGAAAGCGCAACTTTGGGAAGAGTGGAAAATTAAGTAAAGGGCTAGACACAAAATGCTGGAGTAACTCAGCGGGTCAGGCAGGAACTTTGTGGAAAAGAAATAGGTGACGTTTCGAGTCCGAACCCTTCTTAAGATAAGGGGTTGTGTACAGGAAGGGTACAAAACATACACATTTTGAATACTATTCAATTTATGCTGAGGCCGAATTAAGATAAACTAAGAAACTGAACTGTTGTAGTCATATAAACAAGTGGCTACAAGAGCAGAGACCAGGCTAGGAATCTTGCAGTGAGTAACTCACCTCTAACCTTCCCATAGCCAGTTTTTCCACCATCTATATGGTTCAAGTCATGGCTCAAGTACTCCCTGTTTACCTGGATGAGTGTAGCTTCAACAATACTCCAGACGTTCAACTCCATCCAGGACATAGCAGTCATAATGTCATAAGGTCATAAGTGATAGGAGCAGAAGTAGATAGAAGTGGCTGCCTCGCCAACAGTCTGTCTGTCCTTTCATTTTATTATTTTTAGTATGTGTTAAAAAGTACAGTATTTTTTAGTCTTCCTTGGTTTGTTTTGTGTGGGGGGAGGGGGTTGGGGGAAACTTTTTTCAATCTCTTACCTCGACGGAGATGCATTTCTTTCCCCCATATCGTATCTCCGTACCCACTGCGGCCTTATATCATGGAGTTGGCGGCCTTTCCTGGAGACCGACGGGCGCTCCAAGCCGTGGGAGTCTGCGGGACTTTAACATCGCAGAGCGTGTGATCCCTTTGCTGGGGATCGAAGCTCCAACCGCGGGGCCTGTGGACTTTAACATCGTGAAGCCCGCGGTCTCTGGCAAGAAGAGGACGATCCGGGAGCTCCATGCCACAGAGAGAGTTCCAACCGCCCCAACGCAGGAGTTTCGTTCACCCCGATAGGGTCTTCGATTGTCGGCTGCGGGGGCTTTGATCGCCCCGACTGCAGGTGGTTTGACTGCCTCGACCAGAGAGAACAAGAGGAAGAAGAGTGAACTGTATTGCCTTCCATCACAGTGAGGAACGTGGAATCCACTGTGATGGATGTTTATGTTAACTTTTAAGTGGTTGTGTGTCTTGTTGCTTGTCACTTAAAGGGCTTTCTCACGGTGCGACCTGACGCAAGACTTAACAAGAGTTTAACATCGTGGGAACCTCCTGCGATAACAGTACGGCATTCGTGGACCACCGAGGACCTCCGTGGCGCTAACGGCAGGTAGTCGTGTAACTTTGTACGGTCAGGAGAAAATTCAAACATTTTTCAATTTCTCCAAGAGTGACTTGAGCAGCGTTGCAACATTGTATGAACGCAGATGCCAGTGCGATATCCGTCCGATATCCGTAATGACTCTTGCGGGTACCGTGGGAATTCCTGCGAACGGTAAACCCGGAAGCTTGACAGAGGGTCATAAGGTGAGTAAAAAAGGTGGTCTCATTATCACCAATGGACCATGTGTCCATCGAGGACGTCCCACCTAATTGTCATTGTTTGAGAATCTTTGTCCAAATTGAGGTCTCCGTTGAAACATGGGCTTAACCCAGTGAGACTTCCTCTTAATTCTCTTTTTAATTAATCTCACCCTTCTGCCTTCACGCAAGCGTTTTCGATGCACATGTTGCGCTAATGCATACAGCGCGTCAATGAAAATAACAACCAGCCTGTACTCGAACCAACTTTGTATAGGCATGTCTGCAAATGAGCCAATTCTACGAACGGAGGATATTTATATAGTGTGTGAAAAAAAGTGACATCATTTGTGCCACGTGATTAACTACACTACAGTCCACGATGTTCATTCACGATTAACGGGAAAGATCGGGAGACGGACAAGTCACTCGCACAAATGACAGAATTGCCGAGTACCGTGGGAACTCTTTATCTACCCCCCGTTATATCGTGCGGAACTCGTGCTGGACCACGACCACTTCACTCTGGTGACATCTTGCGTCAGGTCGCACCGTGAGAACCGGCCATTTGTATGTCTGTACGGTAACTCAAATTTCACTGTACCTTAATTGGTACGTGACAATAACCTGAACTTGAAACCTTAAATTAGGCCATTTGGCCCATCAAGTCTACTCTGCCATTCAATCATAGCTGATCTATCTCTGCCTCCTAACCCAATTCTCCTGCATTCTTCCCATAACCTCTGACACCTGTACTAATCAAAAATCTATCTCTGCCTTAAAAATATCCACTGACTTGGCCTCCACAGCCTTCTGTGGCAAATATTTCCTCATCTCTTTTAATGTCTTTTAATTTTTACTGTTTTTATAGTCCTGTCGTCTTAATGGTTTTAGTAGTTTGTAATAACTTTTTGTTGACTTCCCATGTACAGCACTTTGTGGTAACTGATGTTGTCTAAAAGCGCTTTATAAATAAAGTTATTATTATTATTATTATCTCCTTCCTTAAAGAACATCCTTTAATTCTGAGGCTATGACCTCTAGTCCTAGACTCTCCCACTATGATAGGCACTATCATATCTATCTCCACTTGATAGGCACCCTCTACGCCCACAGTGATTCAAGAAGGCAACTCACCACAACCTTCTCAAGGACATTAGGGGTGAACAATTAGATGTTAGCTCACCCGTTAACCTCATGTGCCTCTAATGACTATATGATTAATTGAAGATGTCGAACATAGATAGGGTAAATGAACAGTCTTTCATCCAGACAAGAATTAAGAACCGGTGGGCATAGTTTAAGGTGAGGGGGGAGAAATTCAAGAGGAACATATAACCATATAACCATATTACAATTACAGCACGGAAACAGGCCATCTCGGCCCTTCTAGTTCGTGCCGAACACGTATTCTCCCCTAGTCCCATCTACCTGCACTCAGACCTTAACCCTCCATTCCTTTCCCGTCCATATAACTATCCAATTTATTTTTAAATGATAAAATCGAACCTGCCTCCACCACATCCACTGGAAGCTCATTCCACACATCTACCACTCTCTGAGTAAAGAAGTTCCCCCTCATGTTACCCCTAAACTTCTGTCCCTTAATTCTCAAGTCATGTCCTCTTGTTTGAATCTTCCCTACTCTCAGTGGGAAAAGCTTATCCACGTCAACTCTGTCTATCCCTCTCATCATTTTAAAAACCTCTATCAAGTCCCCCCTTAACCTTCTGCGCTCCAAAGAATAAAGCCCTAACTTGTTCAACCTTTCTCTGTAACTTAGTTGCTGAAACCCAGGCAACATTCTAGTAAATCTCCTCTGTACTCTCTCTATTTTGTTGACATCCTTCCTATAATTAGGCGACCAAAATTGTACACCATACTCCAGAATTGGCCTCACCAATGCCTTGTACAATTTTAACATTACATCCCAACTTCTATACTCAATGCTCTGATTTATAAAGGCCAGCACACCAAAAGCTTTCTTTACCACCCTATCTACATGAGATTCCACCTTCAGGGAACTGTGCACAGTTATTCCCAGATCATGCGGGGCAACTTTTTTTACACAAATGGTGGTAGGTGCATTGAACGAGCTGCTGGAGGGGATAGTTGAGGCAGGTGCTATCATAATGTTTAAGAGATATTTAGACAGGATATGGATATGATAGATTTAGAGAGATGTGGGCAAAATGCAGGGAAGTGGGACTAGTGTAGCTGTTGTATGTTAGTTGGTGTGAGTAAGTTGGGCTGATATGCCTGTTTCCATGCTGTGTAACTCTATTAGGAGGAGGGTACAGAAATGTCCACACAACTCTTGTAAATGTCAATGGAAGCATCTGTTAAAAAGAAGATAAGCAGGAATTTCCTTATCTGGTGGTGACAAATGAGACGGACAAAAGAAATGATTCAAAGACGCCTTGAAAGCCAGCGTGAAGGAATGTGGAATCGACATCAACCATTGGGAAACCAATGCCAAGGACAGGAAACTCTGGCAAACCATCATCCATGAAGGAACGGCAACCTTCAAAGCCAACAGATGCACAGAAATAGAAGAAAAGAGAAGGAAACAGAAAGAGAAGCAGCAACAACCAAAGTCTGATCTGCCATCTGGAATTACCTATCCTGAAGGCCGAAGAACTTTCAAAGCCAGGATTGGGCTCATCAGCCACCTGAGCGTCCATAAAACAGAACGTAGACCATAAGCCTCGACCTCAAGGGATAGCCACGACGGCAAATCTGTGGAATTCATTGCCACCGATGACTGTGGAGGCCAAGTCAATGGGTATATTTAAGGTGGAGATTGATAGTGTGGGTGTCAGGGGTTATGGGGAGAAGACAGGAGAATGGGGCTGAGGAAAAGATAGATCAGCCATGATTGAATGGACCGAATAGCCTAATTCTGCTCCTATAACCTATGAACTTATGAACATCTGAACTTTATCATAATGTTGTTACTGTAGACTGTGGTGTCTTGGATAAGTTCAGTGAAGGGCAAATGAAATAGAGAAAGAAGCATTTTAAATCTTGTATTTGATTTACACAAGGCACAGGTAGAATCACCTCTGTCCTCAATGAAATGTTCGTCTGGAAAAATAATTTTCACTTTACAAACTGTGAAGAAGTCAGCTTTTCTAACAATCATTTCACAAGGCTGGAAATTTGCCACCATAGACTTGGCTTCTGTTTAACATTGATTTTCTGGTGTGTAGAATCTCAGTCACATTACTAGCCCATGAAGTACAAAGTGGAAGAATGATTATCTTAACTCTGTTGTAAATGTGAAAACTAAATGGCCTGTTGAAAGCATCAATTACAGGTCAGGGACAGATTTCAGATTTGGTGATTTCTTGCAGTTTATCCAATGTTATATATCGCTAGCCAACTCACAGTGTTTGCTGCTCCACATGGTCTCATGTTGTCATGGTCGTAGAGTTATACAGCATGGAAACAGGCCCTTTGGCCCAACCCATCCATGCCGGCCAAGTTGCTTAACCAAGCTAGTGCTACTTGTCTGTGCCTTTCCAGTGTCTCTTGAAATACAGAATTAAGGGGTATGAGGAGAAGGCAGGAACGGGGTACTGATTTTGGATGATCAGCCATGATCATATTGAACTGGCTCGAAGGGCCGAATGGCCTACTCCCACACCTATTTTCTATACGTGAAACGGTTCCTCTCTATGTATCTGTCCAAGTGTCTTTTAAATGCTATTATTGTAATGGCCTCCATCACTTCCTCCTGGCAGTTCATTCCATACACATACCACCTTCCTTAAGCCCTTTAGTTACAGATTCCCCAACCTCGGTGAAAAGAAAATGCCTAAGCACCGTGTCTATTCTTCTAATCCACACCCCTCATGATTTGAGATATAAAGTGCAGCTCCCTCAAACCCCATCAACGTAGGTCTCTCGCTGTCTGGCGCTGCCTGTATGGAGAATGCATGTTCTCCCCGTGACCACACGTGTTTCCTCTTGGGAGCTCTATTTTCCTCCCACGTCCTAAAGGTTTGCTGGTTGTTTTTTTTAAGAGTCAAGAGTGTTTAGAACAATGAAATTCTTACTTGCTGCAGCACAACAGAATATGTAAACATAGAAACATAGAAACATAGAAAATAGGTGCAGGAGTAGGCCTTTCTGCCCTTCGAGCCTGCACCGCCATTCAATATGATCATGGCTGATCATCCAACTCAGTATCCTGCACCTGCCTTCTCTCCATACCCTCTGATCCCTTTAGCCACAAGGGCCACATCTAACTCCCTCTTAAATATAGCCAATGAACTGTGGCCTCAACTACCTTCTGTGGCAGAGAGTTCCAGAGATTCACCACTCTCTGTGTGAAAAATGTTTTTCTCATCTCGGTCCTAAAATATTTCCCCCTTATCCTTAAACTGTGCGACTCTGGACTTCCCCAACATCGGGAACAATCTTCCTGCATCTAGCCTGTCCGACCCCTTAAGAATTTTATAAGTTTCTATAAGATCCCCCCTCAATCTTCCAAATTCTAGCGAGTACATAGTACTCTGTAAACAATATGATAAACAAGAGAGAAAAAAAGTTCAGTGTGTATATATACACACACATTCATATGGACACACACACACAGCTGCATAATCAAGGACGAGTCGCAAACTGGCCACTCCCTCTTCTCCCCTCTCCCATCAGGCATAAGGTATAGAAGTGTGTAAACACACACCACCAGATTCAAGGACAGTTTCTTCCCAGCTGTTATCAGGCAACTGAATCATCCTACCACAACCAGAGAGCAGTCCTGAACTACTATCTTCCTCTTTCGTAACCCTTGGACTATCCTTGATCGGACTTTGCTGGCTTTGCCTTGCACTAAATATTATTCGCTGATCATGTATCTATACACTGTAAATCGATCGATTGTAATCATGTATTGTCTTTCCGCTGACTGGTTAGCACGCGATAAAAGCTTTTCACTTCACCTCGGTACACGTGACAATAAACTAAACTGAACTAAACTATGAACTACGAACTGCCTTGGTGGCACCAGGGACTTTGGGCTTTTATTTTGCACTGATATTGGGGGTTTATCTACTTGAGAGCAGCAGAAGTAAAGGTTTGGCACTCTTATCAGTCTGTGTTATGCTCACACTTAACTCTGCTGCTTTGCGTTTGCTAAGTTTTCTCATGCATCCAGGTGTAGATACGTATCATCACCTTAATATAACAGGTTCATTAAGTAGAACTAGATTCAGAACCCAAAATTACGATAGACACAAAATGCCGGGGTAACTCAGTGGGACAGGCAGCATCTCTGGAGCGAAGGAACGGGTGATGTTTCGCGTCGAGAAGCTCCGTCAGGCTTAAGTTCAAAGTTCATAGTTCAAAGTAAACTTCAGATTCAGATTCAGATTCAATTTTAATTGTCATTGTCAGTGTACAGTACAGAGACAACAAAATGCATTTAGCATCTCCCTGGAAGAGCGACATAGCAAATGATTTGAATAAATAATAATAAGTGTCCGGGGGGGGGGGGGGGTGGTGATTGGCAGTCACCGAGGTACGTTGTTGAGTAGAGTGACAGCCGCCGGGAAGAAGCTGTTCCTCGACCTGCTGGTTCGGCAACGGAGAGACCTGTAGCGCCTCCCGGATGGTAGGAGGTTAAACAGTCCGTGGTTGGGGTGAGAGCAGTCCTTGGCGATGCTGAGCGCCCTCCGCAGACAGCGCTTGCTTTGGACAGACTCAATGGAGGGGAGCGAGGAACCAGTGATGCGTTGGGCAATTTTCACCACCCTCTGCAATGCCTTCCGGTCGGAGACAGAGCAGTTGCCGTACCATACTGTGATGCAGTTGGTAAGGATGCTCTCGATGGTGTAGCGGTACTCTTGATGGTGCAGTTGGTGACTTTATTGTCAATTCAAAAAAATTGGATTGAAATTGCGTTTCCCTATACTCCAAATGTGCAAGTAATATTTATAACACAGACAGACTTTATACCAATAAGATAGACATATACATTATTTAAAATATTCACAGTGTGCCAGAATGTAGTAACATTTTGAGGTATGTTATTAAGGTGCAATAATAAAGGTGCAATATAGAAAAGTGCAAATAGCATACTGCAGACATTGAGTTAAAGTTAAATGTTCATGGCATTTACTTGAGTGTGTTGAGTAGTCTGATGGCCTGAGGTAAAAAGCTGTTTTTGAATCTGGTGGTTTTGCTCCGCATGCTGCGGTAGCGCTTGCCGGAAGGTAGGAGAGTGAACAGTTTGTGTGCTGGGTGGGTGGTGTCTTTGATGATATTGTTTGCTCTCTTGCGACAGCGAGATGTGTATAGGTCCTGGATTGCTGGTTGGGGTGATCTGGTGATCTTCTCCGCTGTCCTCACCACTCTCTGTAGGGCCTTCTGGTCAGCAGCAGAGCAACTGCCATACCAGACTGAGAGACTGCTGGTAAGAATGCTCTCAATGGCACCCCTGTAAAAAGTGGTGAGGGCAGAAGGGGGGAGGTCGCCTCCTCATCCGTCGAAGGAAGTGGAGGCGTTGCTGAGCTTTCTTGACTAGGGAGATGGTGTTGGTGGACCATGTCTGGTCATCTGTGATGTGCACTCCCAGGAACTTGGTGCTTTTCACAGACTCCACTGCACTGCCATTGATGGTGAGTGGGGTGTGTAAGATACTGGTTGGAGACTGGTTAGAGCTCCTGAATGGCACAAATGTTACTTGACCTCAGTGTGCAGGTGAATGCTACAATCTGAGGAAAGTTGAATGTGGAGATGTGGAGATGCTAAATGCATTTCGTTGTCATTGTACTGTACACTGACAATGACAATTAAAATTGAATCTGAATCTGAATCTCAATCTGAATCTGAGAGAGAAAAAACTGGATAATGTAGGATCAGTTTAAATTGATGATTGATGATCAGCGTAGACGTGGTGGATCAGGCTTTGTGATTCCATGACCCTGTCCTGGGATAGTTGAACGTAATCGAGATTGAGCTGTGTACCGGCATAAAATGTTTCATTAATCACAAAGAGAACTGAACTCTGCAGTCGTCAACACAAAACGAGACATATGATTTTAAGACCAAGGTCATTGATTGATCTGCCCTGACAGTACAGATTGTGGACGTAATGGATCTGGATACCAATGCACAAAAACTTCTAAAGCAATCTAATCTCAATTGCTTCCTAAATTCCTATAGCTGCACAAATGGCTGCCTGCTGAGATCCTCTCGTTTTCCTCATCCTCTCTCTGCAAGCATTTTCTCCTCGTCTAGTAGCCACTTTTCCTTCTCCCAACCATGCTCAATGTTCAGACAAAGGCTGCCAGAAGTCTTAGAGAAACTATTCTGTCTTAAAATCAGCTAAGTACATCCGCTGCTGTAAAATATTAAAAATTGTTTAACTGCAAAGCTACTGGATATAAAACTGCCGACTAACTTCAACGGTTCAATGGTGCTTTTATCACTACATGTGTGAAATGCAGATGCACAGTTAAATGATTTTATTACGAACAGTCCAGTAGAGTATTGCCATACTGAAGCACATCGCCGATTAGCAAAGTGTACAGATATAGTCTACAGATGCCGCATGCAAGAGGTGCCATTTCTAAAGTCCAGTCCACGCTCTAGTTGTTACAAGCAGTGCCCATTCCAGGCATGCCCCCAGACTGTGTGCACGTGGTTAATATTGTGGTAACCTGCATGTATGGGAGTAACTAGAATCCTCTTGGCATGGCAACAATGAGTACATTTAATGTCAGTGGCATGGCTTTTGATGTAGTTTAAGCTACAAATTAACATCCTATATTGGGGAAAGGTTAATGTTGATGGCAACAGCAGGAACTTGCAAAGGCTGATGGTTGAGGCTATATTCAGGTAAATGGGCAGCTGACAAGTGAGAGGCTTTTAACAGTTAGATAGGGAGAGGTCCAGAACAGCATGTTCCCATTAGACTGAGGTGCAAGAATGGTGGGAGTATGGAACCCTGGTGCATGAGGGATGCTGAGACTCTTGTTAGGAAAAGGAAGGGGTCATATGCCAGGTTTAGGCAGCTGGCAAGCAAATCTAGTGAGGAATATGAAGGGTGTAGGAGTAAAAGGGAAACCAGGAGGGCAAAATGAGGACATGAGATAGCTTTGGCAGATAAGGCAAAGGAAAATCCAAAGACATTTTAAGAACAAAAGGGTAACTCAAGAGAGAATAAGGCCATTTAAGGATCAATTTAATTGTCCATTTGTGGAGTCACAGGAGATAGGTGTGGTCTTAAATTACATTTCTTATCTGCATTTACTGAGGAGAAAATCATGGCAGCTAGAGAATTTAGGGAAGAGATTAGTGATGTCTTGAAAGAAATCAACGTTACGAAAGAGTCGGTTGTGGCAGTCTGAAAGTACAACAGGGTGGATAAATCTTTCGGGCCTGACCATGTGTATCTTGTGATATTGTGTGGAGGTTGGGAAGAAATTTCAGTTGATGTGGCAGAGTGTATCATTGTTCATCACAGGAGAGGTGGCTAATGTTGTACCTTTGTTTACGAAGGAGTCTAAAGACAAGCTAGGAAACTCCAAAATGCTGGAGCAACTCAGCAGATCAGGCAGCATCCTTGAAAAACGTGGATAAATTTTACCATGGTAAATGGAAGGGAATTGAAGAATGCAGGTGAACAGAGGGATCTGGGAATAACTGTGCACAGTTCCCTGAAAGTGGAATCTCATGTAGATAGGGTGGTAAAGAAAGCTTTTGGTGTGCTGGCCTTTATAAATCAGAGCATTGAGTATAGAAGTTGGGATGTAATATTAAAATTGTACAAGGCATTGGTGAGGCCAATTCTGGAGTATGAGGTATAATTTTGATCGCCTAATTATAGGAAGGATTTCAACAAAATAGAGAGAGTACAGAGGAGATTTACTAGAATGTTGCCTGGGTTTCAGCAACTAAGTTACAGAGAAAGCTTGAACAAGTTAGGGCTTTATTCTTTGGAGCGCAGAAGGTTAAGGGGGGACTTGATAGAGGTCTTTAAAATGATGAGAGGGATAGACAGAGTTGATGTGGATCAGCTTTTCCCTTTGAGAATAGGGAAGATTCAAACAAGAGGACATGACTTGAGAATTAAGGGACAGAAGTTTAGGGGTAACATGAGGGGGAACTTCTTTACGCAGAGAGTGGTAGCGGTGTGGAATGAGTTTCCAGTGGAAGTGGTGTCGGCAGGTTCGTTGGTATCATTTAAAAATAAATTGGATAGGCATATGGATGAGAAGGGAATGGAGGGTTATGGTATGAGTGCAGGCAGGTGGGACTAAGGGAAAAAAGTTGTTCGGCATGGACTTGTAGGGCCGAGATGGCCTGTTTCCGTGCTGTAATTGTTATATGGTTATATGGATAGATGACTTATCAGGTCAGGACCCTTTTTCAGAATGGTCATCCCTCAGTAAAGGCCTTACCTTGGTACACCTGCATCCACGCCTCAACGAGTTCTGAGCCTGTCATGATGTTGGGTTCTTCTTCTGTCAACTCTGCCTCCAGGCCCTTTTCTCTGGCAAGAAGTCCTCACTTCCCAGCGGTGACCCCTTCTCCAGCTCCAACGTACCTCCTCCACATGGACTCCAAGTGCCAGCCTTCTACACTCTCTGGGCTTTGTTTTTATTTCCACCAGGCAGCACAACACCAACTCTCTTGACTTCTCCACTCTTCTTACGCATTGCAATCTCATCCCTTCTGAATGCACGGCCCTCCGCTCGATGTAAAATCAATATTAAACATGAAAGTATTGTCTGCAGTGCAGTTTTGTAGCCTTAATTGTCACTTTCAAATTTCAAAATGTAGCGATTAATAGCATGCATCTCATTTATAATCAAAATTAATTTCAAGAGTTCAAACAAACTCAATAATTAGAGAGTTAATCAAGGTAACTATGACGTTAAAATATTCATTTTTTTAATAACAATTTTAACTGTTACTTTACAGAAACAGTGTTAGAAATGTTTTGAAAGAGAATTTTCATCCAACATTATTTGGTTGTATATTGGGATTCTCTAATGATTTCCTTTCAACTATGAATATGATTTAAAAAAAAACAATGAGCACTGTCTTTGCCTTGTCACCAGGTACCTAGAACAGAGAACAGTACTGCACAGGAACAGGCCCTTCAGCCCACAATGTCCTCTCCAACCAGTGATCCCCACACACTTACACTGTCCTGCACTCATTAGGGACACTTTACAATTATACCAAGCCAATTAATCTACAAACCTGTATGTCTTTGGAGTGTTGGAAGAAACCGGAGTACCCGGAGAAAACCCACGCAGGTCACGGGGAGAACGTACAAACTCCCCATACAAACAGACAGCCCCATACTCAGGATCAAATCTGGGTCTCTGGTGCTGTAAGGCAGCAACTCTACCGCTGGGCCACCGTGCCACTACCTAAATAAGATCCATATCCCTCTTCCCTGCCCAGCTAAGACCAGAATGTTTTAATTAAATGTTCTCTGAGCTGTGATCATGAAGTCAGTAAAAACGTTCTCTTTTTATCTCTTTGAATATGTCCTAGGCAATCACCTCAGGCTATGAACATATATCATTTTCAAATTAAGGAATCAAATTATGACACGTGAACGATTTGATTTTACTAACTAACTAACTCACCTAATTAAATTATCAATCTTAGTGAAGAACATTAGTTCCAATTAAATAATTTTTCAAATTAACAAATATCATTGTCTGCATTCTGCTTCACTCAAATTGAACCATCTCCTTTTCAAATCCAGTTCATTTACACCTGTTTACATTGTAGCTCATTAAGATGGTGTCGTGCTTTTGGCAAAGTGGAGGAGAAATTACACGGAAAATGCATTGAGGCTAGAATAGATCAGCCACGATCATGTTCAATAGTCACAGAATCTCTGTATTCTTTTTCCACAGCAGAGAGACTTGAGAGGTTGACTAGCCTATTCCTGTTCTGATGTTCTTGTGTTCTGTTAATCTTCATCACTGATTCATAGTTAGAAGTTAACAGTTATGGACAAATGTAACCAATAATTCAACCTTTTACACTGCCATTGACATTATGATTGGTTTTAAACAGCAGGATTCAATTAAGTGAGAGAAGTTAAGAACTATGGTGCAGAATAATTAGAATTGGGTGACATTCTTAATGACCATTTGCTCTTCACCAACCTAATACCAGGAAAGAGCAGGACACGTGACAAGCAATGGAGGTGTAACCGGATTGGATTGGGTTGTGCAAAAACTAGAACAGAAACCCTGGAAATATTAAGCAGGTCAAGAATCAACTGCGGAAAGAGAAATGGTTGATCTGCCATGTTGAGGAATCTTTGTCTTTTCTTTCAACTGATGATGACTGACTCATTGAATGTGTCTAGCATTTTCTCTGTTTGTTTCAAATTTCCGGTTTTTTCTTTGAAACTGGGAATCTGAGACAAATGTTATTATTGTTTCTGCAAAACTATATTGGGTTTTCCTATTCATTGAACTCAGTTATTATTTGTTTATTATTTTATTTATTGAGTACTATGTTTAGAACATAAAGCATAAAACATAGAACAGTACAGCTGACTATTGTGCTTAGCTGAACTGATCTCATCTACCTGCACATGACCCATATCCCTCTATTCCCTGCACTTCCTTGTGCCTATCCAAAAGCTTCTTAAACAGCACTATCGTATCCGGCTCCATCACCACCCCTAGCAATGCGTTCCAGGTCTGCATCACCTCCGGGTAAAAAAACTTGTCACCCACATCTCCATTAGACTTTCCCCCTCTCATCTTATAGTTTCAGGACTGGACATGGCCCCTGCTTGGCCAGCCTTCACAAATGGGGCAGCAGTCCAACCCCACGGTGTGCTTGTGGAGAGCAGCAAACAATGCAACACAACATTGAAGCATGCCATCAACAAAGACTCAAAGGAGGACTTGTCACCCTTCATACAGCAGATCAAGAGGCAACTGCTTAGCTAAAGGACTTTGCATTCGCTAAATAAAATCTTATAGTTATGCCCTCTTTTGGACCATTCCACCCTGGAAAAAAAGGTTTTGACTATCTACCTTATCTGCACCATTACAAACCTGTTGTTTTGCTGCAAGTAAGAATTTCATTGCTCCATTTTGGTACATCCGACAATAAAACACTCTTGACTTGACAAATCTGCAGATTTTTAAAAATGATTTTCACTTAGAATTGGTCGTGAAATAATTCTGCAGTTTACTAGAATGGTCTGACCCCTTGCATTTATACATGTCCTCAAAAAGGTAAGATGCAATCACATTAAAATATGTCTGTAAGAAACAAACCTTCATTGAATTTTCTGATCTTATCACAAATTTTGAGTACTTGCTAATTTACTTTGGCCATTTATTTTCCCTGAAAATAAGCCGCCGGCAGATTAATAACCCCGTAATAAAAATGTGAAGAAGGATCCCAACCCAAAATGTCACCCATCCCCTCCCCCAGCAGATGCTGCCTGAGCAATTGAATTACTCCAGCACTTTGTGTTTTGCTCAAGATTCCAGCCCCTGCAGTTCCTTGTGTCTATCTTCATGGCATAATCTTAGGAAACATAAACTCATGCTACAGTGGTGGAATTCCTGGTGGCTAAAATCGGTATGGAGAGGAAGGCAGGACGGTATACTGAGTTGGATATCAGCCGATGATCATATTTGAATGGCGTGCAGG
>NC_073385.1:3100902-3169488 GCF_028641065.1 Leucoraja erinaceus | reverse complement strand
CAATGACGATGATAGGTATACAAGCGCGGCTAGAGACACAACACGGAGACCCAAAAGAGTGCAGAGCGTCATCCATTCTGTAATGGCAGGGGGTTAAATGCTGGCAACGGTCGTTGTCACACGGTCCATCCATAGCCAGGACCTAGTTATCAAGTAGGGGGTATACCTCAGTGTATGATGAGAACGCACCAGATATTGGAGATCACAGATCATTACTGGGCTAGGGCGGCGCTGTGGCATGTAGTCAGAGGCTGTATTCTGCAATTTCAACCTCATATTCTCCTTTGGGCTACAGCCAACAGCTATATGTGTACAGGAAAGGTCTGTGTTTGTGCTGAGCGATGATCTCGACCCAACCCTTAAGTAGAGTTGCAAGACACGACTACTGAAAGTCGCACAATTGTTTATTCTCCCAGTGCGAATGTAGCAATAGTGGCACGCCTATTCTCATGCTCCCTCAAATGCAGCAATTACAACAGCAATATTTGTATACCTTCCCTTTAAAAACCTCATCTGTGGAAATGATGGATGCCGTAGAACAATTACAACAACATACACAAACATAACTGAGGGGCGAACGTGATTAATATAATTACCCCAAGTACGATGCTGCCTCAGGCTCCCGCATCTTTTTTTTTTAAACGGTTGGATGTAGTCCGCGCATTCTGTTACAATTGTTCATTTTGCAAACCCAGCGGTGTGAGGTGGAGTATATTTCCCAACTATTACTCATTTCTGCAACAGACATCCGCAAGGCCGTCTAGCCATGAATCGCTTATAGGACAAAACTAATGTGGCAGGGAAATAGAACCATTTGATACAAGAGATTGAATCCGAACACGAGGCTCTGTTTGGTTTAGTAGCATATATCACTGGTCAAATTCTTAGGAATACTTAGTCAACTGTCGGGTCACGCAAAAGAGAAATATTGTTACATTATGGCTCAGGCCCTCCAGCTTGTCCCTATTTCTCTTACCACAGATGCTCTTGATCTGCCATTTCAGTATTTTCTGGATTTTATTTTTCAGATGTATCCAAACTCTCTTATGTAAATTGTTCATCAGGGTTTCGTGCAGATTTTATTTTAGTTTACAAAGCATTGGGTATGGATAGGGTGTTAGAGTTTGATTTTTACGCAACGATGTTGCTGCAGGCAAGAACGAAGTCCGTAGTCCAGATGGCGAGAGGATCTCTGTGCACAGTTGGCACAATATCATGCCTGGCGTCTGAGGGTATGGTCCTTATCTGTGAAAGGTTTTTCTCACTCGCTGTGCTTTGTCTTAACCTGTTACACATCCATTCCTTTTTTTTTTTAGTTTTTAGTTTAAATGATATCGGCAGACACATGGCCTTTGCTGCCCACCCGTCTCATGCCGACTGTGTTTCACTTATTGGCTGTCTAAACTACCCCGATGGAAAAGTTTTACAATCTTACCGAATCAATCTACCTACACATCTGTACTTCTTTGTCGTGTGGGAGTACCTGCGAAAAACACCCCCGCTTCCACGGGCACACCTACCAAAAATCGCCTGGCCGGTACGACGCATCCGTGTTAGATCCGTGATTCAATCCATGTCTCTGTGTGGTAAGAGCCTCAACTTGTCAACTCTCAACCACTTGGTCGCCACTGTGCCTCTGTACTTATGCCACTTCCCTTTTCCATAGCTCCTTATGGCTAATCTGCAATTTGTAAAACCTCTATGCTAGATGCCCACTTATCTTCTTGATTAACTTTAAATTTACAGCCAGTAAGAACAAAGGTGTTAGTACAAGTTCACTTATTCTCAATAAACAGTATGGTCATGATTTAATCTTACCTAGTTTGCTTCAATGTATAGCCTCAGCACATGCCCACTGACAACACAAATACAGGAAATCACAAACTGTTAAATAATAGTGAAATCTAATAACAGGTGCCTGTGTTAAATGACTGGCATTAATCTTACTCCTGGAAAGCAATCTGTCAACCCCTAAGCTACCCCGTGTTGACCCCTTTTGTTTTTGTCTCTAAGGCAATGTCTGATTTTGGGAGAAACTCGTAGCTTTGAAAGCAAAGGGAATACTCATTAGGGAAATTGAATGTTATTATTTGTGACTTTGGTTAAATTTTATGTTTAGGAGATCATGGTGACACAATTGAAAATTATTCAATCATAGTTTTCTATTTGTTGTTATTGTGCTTCTGTAACCGTGTCAAATGGTGTTTAAAAGCCTTTATTGTCCGGAAAGCTTTCTGTAAACTGAATGTTTTGTTTCCTGTTGTAAATGGTGCAGAAAAGCCACATTAGCGTCACTATGGTTTGGGCATTTGGTACGACATGTTTGTGGGGAAACCACACTCCTTGAACTATCCACAAGAAGAACACAGCAACTCATTCATGTGATTTGAGAACTGCATCTGACATTTTTTTCACCAGGATATGGTGACATGGGGGGGAGGTTTGTTAACACGCAGCGGACGAGACACCCATTGCAAAGTCGGAGTCAGATTTGTGGTTAAAGTCTCGATGCTTCAAACATTATGTTCTCTTGCCTTCTTCTGTCTATTGTTATCTGTCTTCACTTTCAGTAACTCCTTGCCTCTGTGTGTTTCCTCACCAGGAATCCCCCTTCCCCCATTATCCAAGAGCGAAGGCGCTTTTGTCTAGTCAGTGCACCTCTTCGATGAATATTTGCCCCTATTGGGTGTATGGGAATGGCTTGAAAGAAAGTCCTTTTTGTGGGATTCAACCCCGTACCTTTTATCCTTGTTATCAACGTGTGTTGACGCCAATGGAGCGGAAGTGTGAACTCCTTTAAGCTTTCCAAGGTCTGATTGTCGACAGGTCAGGCGAGTCAGCCTCACATACAAAGAAGTTGCCTTAATATTGTGCGACACTTTAAAAGCCAAAACAATGAAAAAGTATGCTGGGTAAGAAATAGGTCAAAATAATATAAAAAGATGAGGAAATTCTTTATTCTCTGGCAGCGCAGAAGGTTAAGGGGGGACGGATAAAGGTCTTTACTCGATGAGCAGGGGATAGACAAGTCGATGATGGACAGCGTTTCTTCCCTTGAGAATATGGAAGAGTCAAACACGAGGACGTACTGCAGTAATTATTGGACAGAGTTAGGGTAATAGGTAGGGAACTTCTTTTCTCAGAGGGGGTAGCGGTGTGTAATGAGCTGCCCATTGGAATGGTGGAGGCAGTTCAACTGGTATCCTGTTAAAATTAATTTGTATAGGCATCTGTGATGAAAGGAAGATGTTATTGGTATGAGTTGCAGTGCAGGGGACTAAGGGGAAACAAGAGTTGTTCGGCATGACTTTTGGATGGCGAGATGGCCTGTGGTTGGGGTTCGGTGCTTATATGTTATAGATGTTATATTGATGTTATATGGTTAAAAAATATTACGAATCTAACAACAGAATCGGGATACCCTCATGGGGTTGTTTTTTTTTTTTTTTTGTAAATCTTTGCAGTGCATATTACAGTATAGTATATAATAAAAGGAACACATCACGATGTTTCAACTGTGTGAAATATTCGTTATGCTTAAACCGTGAGACATTGTCAGGCGCTGTACATGGGCAGTGTGGCTCAGTATGTGCACGCATTTTGATAATATTTGAGAAGTTTGTTGCCTTTATAGGCAAGGGCGCCATTAGTTTTTGGATTGTGTCCAATGACAGAGTAATTCATTATGGGAGTGCCATACTTCTCGAGATGTCTGAGCGTTATTGTGCTGTGCATTTGTTCGGGTCATCATCTGGAAATATACTCAGTGCCTGTTTGTAGTTTGAGCAGTCTGAGAAAAGTGCTCTACCTGAAAATCCATACCCCCTGTTCCATCATCCGTGAATGGGACACAGAAGATAGGTTGAATTTCTGGGTCACATGTAAAGTGTCAATTCGGACTTAAAAATAACTTTTTCAATTTTTTTTAGACATGGTATGTGGGTTAGTCGTGATGGGAAACGCGTTATGTGGTGCGGCCGTCCTGCCAACAGAGTGAGACACCTTTTCCAGGGGCGCCTCCCCCGTGGCCTATCATCATGCGATACAGGTGCGGCCTTTTCCCGTCAGACCGCTCTCTTATCGGCTGCCTTGGCTGTACCGCGCAGGCGCGCGGTGGACGACTCGGGGCACACACACACGGACGAGCCCTCGCTGAAGAAGTCCATGGTGGGCGCGGTAGGGGGCCGGTGGCGGTCCTACACCAGCTGACTCCGCCGTGCCTCCGGCTTGGGGAAGATCAGACTCCGGGACTTTGGACCATTGTAGCGTGGCGGTCATCACCAAACTGTGACGTCGCGCGCGGGGGGGGTGGAGCTATCTGCGGTCAGCGTGTGCACTTTCAGGTGTCCCGCCCAGGTGGAAAATGGGAGAGGACTGCCAAATTGGTTGCCTAAGTTCCACCACAGTGATGGAATGCTTGGTGGATGTGATTGTGTTAATTTTTATTGTGGTTTGTGTGTGTTCTTTATCATTGTACCGTGCTTGCTGGCAGATTTCATGTCCACTTGCAACTTTTTATTTGCAATGTGACAATAACAACCGTGCCCTTTGCGTTGTATTGTTGCCAGATCTGTAATTGGTATTGTGATGTCCATATTAGCTTTTGTCCTAGTACCTGACATTTTTTTGAAGCTGAGGCTTTTATTCTTCATTCATCCTCCCCGTCTCTTTCTTTTGTCCATGACCTAGGGAAATGGGTCAAGTCCCCATATCCCCACTCCTTATCCCATCAGTGGCTCTTTAAACTATAAGTTCATCTCGTCATTGGAAATACGATGATCATAGAAACCTGGGGCACAATGACACTACTTTGCGGTTTTCCATTCCACCCATGAGGAGTGCATCTAAGGCTTCCATGTACATCGCCATTGATTGCTAATGCTAGAAACTTCGCAGATTGCGTCTCCTTTACGATGTTATTCCGCGAGCCATCATCTGGTATGGAACCATCTTCTCCTGGTTGATAGAGGTACTACTCTCATCGAAACATTTAAAGATAAATTTTATGTTATTAAAGGGCAGGAGAACTCACCAAAGCATTTCCAACCTCGCGTTTACGGCATTAATGTTGTTTAGCCGGCTCGCTCCTTTTAAAAGTCACAACATCCACTTTATATCTCCTTAAATACAAGGCCTGATGCTCAGGCTCCACCTGAACCTACGCTGATATCCATGGTTGCGTAAACACTTTAAATTTTCTCTCATTCCCCCCACTGACTACCTTTCTGTCCTGAGTCTCCTCCAGTGTCACAGTGAGGCTAAATGCAAATTGGACGAACAGCTTTCTCATCTTTTGCTTGGTCCACACCTATAGCCCAGTTGGTATGTAATATGTCTCTAACTTCATCTCGCTGCCTCCCCCTCCCCTCTCCTCCCTCCCCGATCCTCCCATCTCGCAGTCACAGCCGCTTCCCGTGTGTTCCTCATCCAACAAACGGCTAACAATGTGCCTCTCCCTTTATATCAGGTCAACCTTTGGTTGGCAGCGCAGGCGGTGAAAGACGTGAGTCCCGACTCGTGAAAGCATCTTCATATATTTCTCCGGCTCTCAGCACGCTGCAAGGTGTACTAAGGTCCTCAGGGGCGCGGGTGTGTGAGGGCCGCACTGGCGGTCACACCAGGGCGACCGGGGGTACCGACCGGGAACTGGGGGACAGTTGCCCCGACACACCAACATTGTTTAACCTTTTTGCATCTTTCATTCATTGATCTTTATCTCTACGCAGAGTCTTCTATATCCATCGTTTTCATTTTTCAAGTTCAAGTTCACTGTTTATTGGCCACATGCATGGCAGTTAAGGTACAGGTGGAAGGTGTTTTACCACACAGCCATAACGCCAGTACTGTAAACGAGCACAATACACAATAGAATACAACATGAACATCCGACCACAGTGGAATCAACATTCCTTCAACAACTGTGGTGGAAGGCAATAACGTGTCAGGCCATGTCCTTCATCCTTTGTTCATCTGTGGTGGGGCCATGACCCTCATCAGTCGCCGGCCGGCTATGGACGGCCCGATGTACAGCCCCTCTCGGCTGGTTGCTGGAAACCCCAACGTCGTGGATGGACACTCAACGGCCTGGAAGTCCCGCTATTTCTGCCCGCTTCCCCGCCGAGACCAGACGTTTCTACGATGTTATAGTTATAGCTGCAGGCCGGCGTTCGTGAACTCTTCTCTGGCGATCCCCTGCGAGGGATCCAAGTCCACGCCGCGCCCGCGGCCAGAATACTCCGCAGTCCGCAGTCCGCGGCTTCAGGATGTTATAATCAGCCGGCCCGCCATCGGAGCACTTCTTCTGGTAACACCCTCCATGATGGCAAAGACCGCGACGCGCTGCACCTGCTGCTGAAGCTCTGGGCCCACCCCGGGAGAGGCTTTGCACTAATCCAAGTTGTTAGGCCCCAAGTGAAGGCGAAAATATGACGAGAAGAAAAGTCACATTCCATCGAGGCAAGCGACTGTAAAACAGTTTCCCCCTTTTCCCCCGCTACCACACCGACCCTCCACCCTGCACTAAATTTTTGCCTTTGACAATACTCACAGCATGGGTCGTCACAAGTCTAAGGCCGTCGTAGTAGGCCGTCTTCTACGTAGGCGTAGGTACTCGTGGCATCAAGTTGGTCGGGGCGTTTTTTATCTAACACGATGAAAATGTCCCCGAGTAAAAATGTCCACGAGTAAAAAAGGTCGTGAATAAGGTCATGAGAGTTGGATAGGCCCTTAAGACACACCTTTAGACATACTGAAAACAAGACAAAGGACGAACAGTTGCTGGGGAGGCTGCCGACTTCCGGCCCCACCCGTCAAAAAAGTGACTTTTGTGACTGTTCCCATGACTTCAGTCTGAAGAAGGGTCTCGAGCTGAAACGTCACCCACCCCTTCTCTCCAGAGATGCTGTCTGTGCCATTGAGTTACTCCAGTTTTTTGTGTCTACCTTTGGTTTAAACCAGCGTCTCCAGCTCCCTCCGACACAGCCTGTGTTCTATCAACATCCGTTTTTTTTAATGGTGGAAGCTTACAAACTGAACAAATGAAAGGCTTGACATTTTTCCTAGCTGGTGGGTTTTTTTTAAATATGCTTTTGATATGGAATTGTGAGGTTGCTTTCAAAACATGCTTGTGCTTAAAATGTTTTTACTTTTGTGACTACTGGCTGCTTGTACTGTAAAGGAAAGGTAATCATAGATTAATTTAAAACAGTTGAAACTAATTAATCATTTGGCATTTGTTGTGCCTCTGTCTTTGTTTCTTAATATCTTGTAAATGCAGCGGAATTTATTCAAATTGTCCAACTGTGGCTCCAAGCAAGGAATGTTCTGGGGAAACTCAGCGGGTGCAGCAGTATCTATGGAGCAAAGGAAATGGGCAACGTTTCGGGCCGAAACCCTGAAGGGTTTCGGCCCGAAACGTTGCCTATTTCCTTTGCTCCATAGATGCTGCTGCACCCGCTGAGTTTCTCCAGCTTTTTTGTGTAACCTTCGATTCTCCAGCATCTGCAGTTCCTTCTTAAACACAAGGAATGTTCTGGAATGTGTTCCATGCAAAGCGATTATTGTTTTCAAGGTGCTGTCAGATGGTGTAACATCATGGCCCTTATGTCCTGGGGCTACTTGGGGTAGACATTACAAATAGCATTCCAGCAGCCAACATGTTCCCTCATGACCACCATTAACCTGCATATCATTAATTTTTTAGCATTTGATCACTGCAAGAGTACATTTTTATCCACATAAATATTTAGTCTGGATGGTACAGTCTTCTCCTTACACCCTCCAAAATGGAGGACAATGAATGAGAGGAACATGGAGATTTAATGCATGAATTAGGCCAATTGGTCCATCATGTTCATTAAAAATTACTTGCTATCTTTTTAATCTAGGTTGAAATGTAGCACTTCAGATACATTTATTCCCAACAAATTCCCAATTCTAGCACCCTCTCAATTACTCCCCACCCTCAATTCAACCAACCAAAAAGCTTTTCTAAACTAATTTCTAATATTCTAATCGACATTGAGGTGGCCATATTTCCTCAATTAAATCCACGATAGAAAAAAAAAACATTGTCCTCTTCAGCAGAAATCCTGAGTCCGAGGGCATAATAGGTGCTCTGATTATCAGCTGTTTCAGAATGTCCATATTCTTGGTCAGTTTGTTTCGTGGTTCAGCAAAGATTAGTATTAAGGGGCTGAAGGTAAAAGAGACTGTGGAGTTGGGGTGGTATTCTGGCAGTGATGCCTTTGGTGGGGAGAGATAGGTGGAAAATAAGGGTTTGCGGGTCCCTGTAACAGCCCTGATTTTGTGAACGAGGTATTATTTGGCTGAGTACAAAATACCCAGTTCATGAAATGTCAAAGTCTAGAGGGCATAGCTTTAAGGCAAATTAGCCAACATTTAAAGGAACACCTTCTTTCCCTCTGTTATCAGATTTCTGAATGGTCCTTCTGTAATTAAGCTCCCTAAGCTTACCCCCCTTAGTCTAGTTCAGTAAATCACTGAGTCAAGCACTGGACCACTATCGTTATTATTTCAAACAATAACAAACTCCCTATACAATTCCTAACCACCGCAGGTCCGATCCTTGTCTCTGCTTGTTCATGCTCTTCAGCCTCGTGCAAGCAGACACCTCCAAATGGCTACATAGTCTCAAGCGCCCCTTCAGAAGATCGACAACGATTCTCGTGGGGTACAAACTTTTATAGGCCATCGGACCCTGTGGGGCAGAACTACATGGGGGTAGCAACCCCTAAAAGCCAATCACACATATCGATCTGACAGTTCCGCAACCCAATCACAAAATACCCCATTACAATGTTTCTAGAAGGAAGCTTCTGGAAGGAAGTCAGTTGACCAAGTAATGCAACATTTTCCCAGGTATTATAAACAACTCAAACAAGGCTTCATACCTCAGCCAATCATCAAGCAGCAGTGCAAACACCTTGCAACATTATTAACAGTATTTACAACCTTTCTGTAGCTGGCCAATCCTGATCATGCATTTGCAATATCTTTGAGCTCCTCTGCAATGCCCTCATGCATTTTAACAATGGAGAGGACATCTGGACCTCTCCTTATCTCACATATCAATCTAGGACCTAGACTTTCGGGCACTGGCTCGCAGCTTGTAGCTTTTCACAGAAAAAGACCAAGCAGGCCTTGCAAATGCAAAGATCCTCCCTTTTATAATAACTCTGATTTGGCCAATATTAATACTTCCACATGCAAAGGTACTGTCCAACTCACCTCCATCCCATAGTGGGGATTGGGCTTTGTCTATGGAACTTATGCGCTGCAATGCAGACAACTATATTCTGCACTGTATCTTCCCCTTTGCTCTATCTATAGTACTTGAGTTTGACTTGATTGTATAGCATGCAAAAAAAATAATATTCACTGTACATTGGTAAACATGACAATAATGAACCAAAACCTAACCAGACCATTATTGTGCAAAGCTAAAGTCCATGGTGTAACCAAAACAAGTCCATTGTAGATCATCGTTGCTGAGGTATTTTGCTAGTGTTGTGCAGTGTTCAAGAGGCTGATAGTTTACTGGGGGGGAAGCTTGGTTTGAACCTGGAGCTCACACTTTTCAAGTTCCTTTACCTTCTTCCCAATGGCAGTGGCAAGATAAGAGCTTGGCAGAGTGGTATGGGTCTTTGATATTATAAGCTACCTTTTTGAGGCAGCACCTCCTGTAGATCCCTTCAATGGCAGTGGGGTCAGTCCCCGCGATGGTCTGGGCAATGTCTACCACTTTCCACAGCTTTTTTCGTTCCTGGGCATTCCAGTTACCAAACCTAGCAGTTTCATGTTCATGAACCAACTGTTCAGCTCATACAACTGGGCAGAGTGCCAGTCTACTGTCTCCAATGTGGGCATTAGAGATGGTGAAAGTAGCCCCTATGTAACGCCCACCACCCCCTTCCCCCCCGATTCCTTAATCTAGTGTGCGGAAAAAATGTGCAAGGGCTAATTTGATATGTTTACAGCTGGGGAGGTTAATGTAATTCATAAGATACAGTATTACTCCTAGCATATCTGGAGTAAATGCAGCTCTCGAAGTATTCATTCTACCTTTCAACATGAGCAACCAAAGGGTGAAATAATCCACCCCTTGTGCTTGCTACATGACTGATCTTACACCTCAGCATGACTTTATCCCACTAACCCAATATTACTCCATCATCTAAAATTAGAAAATAGGTGCAAGAAGAGGCCATTCGGCATTCGCCCTTCGAGCCAGCACCGCCATTCATTGTGATCATGGCTGATCGTCCCCAATCAATAACCCGTGCCTGCCTTCTCCCCATATCCCTTGACTCCACTAGCCCCTAGAGCTCTATCCAACTCTCTCTTAAATCCATCCAGTGATTTGGCCTCTACTGCCCTCTGTGGCAGGGAATTCCACAAATTCACAACTCTCTGGGTGAAAACGTTTTTTCTCACCTCAGTCTTAAATGGCCTCCCCTTTATTCTAAGAGCCGCTACTAAGCGAGCCATCACTTTGTGTTTAACCCAATATTTCTTGATTCGCCTATTAACTAAAAATCTATCGATCAGTGAGAGTCTCCGCTGTCTACTTTGGTAGAAAATTCCAAAGTTTCACTGCCTCTGGGTGAAGACACTTCTCATCTTTATCCTCCTTGGCTGACATCTTGGGGATCTCTTTGAAACTATTTGGATAATGAAAGGCCTTCTTAAAGTGGATGCGACGAAAAATATTCTAGTAATGGGATAATCTAGAATCAGAGGACAGCCTCAGCATAAAAGGACATACCTTGAGAATGTCAATGAGGAGGAATTTCTTTAGCCAGAGGTTGGTGAAACTATGGAATTCATTGCCACATATGGCTGTGGAGGCCAAGACATTGGGTTTGTTTCAAATCAAATCAAATCAAATCAAATCAACCTTTATTGTCATCTCGCAAAGCAACAGTTGTACAGTGCAAAATGAGAAGACGTTTCCCAGGGAATACCGGAGCATCGCACATGAAACTTAAAACATTTCACACATAATAACAATAAAAACAATCCAGTCCCTGATAAAACAGTATAAATAGTTAAAAGCAGGTAAAACAGCAACATTAAAATAAAGTAAAAACAGTCATTACAATGTCCGGCAACTGATTTGAGTGGCCAGTGCCAGAGTTATTAAAATGTCAGTGCAAAGCCGCAGAATCAGGTGACTGTGAGTCCAGAGTGACTGTTTAGCAGCCTCACAGCCTGTGGTAGAAAGCTGTTTAGCAGTCTTGTAGTCCGGGCTTTGATGCTGCGATATCTCTTGCCTGATGGCAGGAGATCCAGGTGTGTGTGGAGGGGGTGCAGTTTGTCCTTAGCTATTCTCAGAGCTTTTTTCAGACAGCGGCTCTGGAACTGTTCTTGTACCGAGGGTAGGGAGACGCCAATGATCCTCTCTGCTCCCCTCACTAACCTCTGCAGAGCCTTCCTGCCTGAGCAGTTACAGTTGGAGTACCACGTGTTCATTCAGTACATGAGTACAGACTCCACCGTGCCCCTGTTTAAAGCAGAGATTGATAGATTTTTGATAGATTTGCAACTCAGTGAGTGTGGCAGCATCTCTGGGGAATATGGATAGGCGACGTTTCAAATCAGGAAGAAGGGTCCTGACTTGAAACATCACCTATCCATGTTCACCAGAGATTTCTGTTGAGTTACCCAAGCACTTTTTGTCATTTTTTATAAACTAGCATCTGCACTTCCTGTGTCTACATTTGAGCCTGTCAAACCTGGTTCTATTCAAACTTGGGCAGAAGAAACATTAACTCCACATTTACCCTGTCGAACCCTGTAAGAATTTGATACGTTTCAAGGAGCATGCCTCTCATTCTTCTGGAGAATGTCAGTTAGGTCTGTTTAGCCTTGCTCTCGTATGACAACCCACATCCCTGGAGTATTCCTGTTGACCTTGGCTAAATAAAATGGAACATAAAGCTTAATTTAAAGAAATTACTAAAATGTATCATATGGCTGCTCATACTTTATATTGGAAAGCCATTAGACATTTTATTTCATGCTGGTTTGTCTCTTATGCAAGGATATTGTGCCTGGAATCAGTGCTTGCTCTCTGTGCTAACAAAGCTTATCATGGTTTTCCTCTCTATATTTCGTGAGTTACAAGAAGGTTTTGCTTCAGAAAGTACCCTCTTGCAACTCGAGATTGACATATTTTTAATGACAGTATTTCACTCGTCATTGTTGCAAAATAAGAAAAAAATCAGACTTCTTTCAAGCCTGAGCTTGGCATCATTTATTTTTTGCGAGATTGGGCAGTGTGTAAATAGATCTAAAGTGCTGCATGCTCCACCTTCATCTCCCAGTTCTCGGATGTGCTGTTTGGCTAAAGATATAGAAATTCTTTGTCTCCTTCCTGCGTACTTAGAGTCATTGTCATAGTGATCTTTCGTTTCTTCCTAGTTTATTGTCACATGCACTGAGGTACAATGAAAAGTCTTTGTTGCGTGCTATATGGTCAAAGAAAAATATGTGTATATATATTATATATAAATATAATATATAAATTAAAACAATACACAGAAATGATTACATAGAAACATAGAAATTAGGTGCAGGAGTAGGCCATTCGGCCCTTCGAGCCTGCACCGCCATTTAATATGATCATGGCTGATCATCCAACTCAGTATCCTGTACCTGCCTTCTCTCCATACCCTCTGATCCCCTTAGCCACAAGGGCCATATCTAACTCCCTCTTAAATATAGCCAATGAACTGGCCAGTCAGTGGAAAGGCAACACATGATTACAATCAAACCATCCACAGTGTACTGATTCAGGTTAAAAATTACAATATCATGTGTCTATACTGTAAATGGCTTGATTGTAATCATGTGTTGCCTTTCCGCTGACTGGTTAGCATGCAACAAAAGCATTTCACTGCACTTTGATACACATGATGATAAACTAAACTAACTTCTAGTGCAACATTAAGTCTTTCTCTCCTTATTATTTTACTCTCATCTTTTTCTTTCCATCTTTCCTTGCATTTTGTTTCTTCCCTGTTTCTCCTTCATTCATGATACTATCTAATTGGTAATAAATACATTGATAATAAATGCTAATTTTCTTTCTTTCTTTTAAAATATATATATATATTTTTTTCAAATACAAAAACAGAACAACACACAAAAAAGCCAATAATGATAAACATAACAGTAATATTGATACATCGGGATCAGGATTACATTAATAACAAGTATAACCTATGTATGAGTTCAGTGTCAAAATACACATTGGGTATAGACCTCCCGGTCTCCATGTAAATACAGTTAAGTGTTTAAAATAGAACTTGTATATATAAAAACAAAAAGATAAAAAGAAAAAAAAGAAAAAAAGAGAAAAAAAGAGAAACAAAACCATCTAAACTAAGAAAAAAAAAAATCTGGGCTAAAAAGAATTTCAACAATTTAAGTCCCTGTTTATCGTCATGTCCGTTCCACCATATAAAGGTAAAATAATTATTATAACGGTTGGAGAGGGGACAATTTATATTGTGTGAAAATGTTAAATAAAGCTTCCCCAAATCCTATCAAATTTAACCAAGGTTTCGACACTCATAACTCTTTCTAAATTTAAACATGCTATCGTTTCAGAGTACCAATGAAATTTGATAGGAGGATTAGAGTCTTTCCATTTAAATAAAATAGATCCTTATCTCTAATCGGCCGAATCAATGCTATCAAATGTTTATCCTACCTAAATTTTTGTATTTATTTCAGACGATACCAATTTTTATTGCTAAATCTTTCTTTGATATTATTGACTCAAAACTTTCTTCATATATATGGCAGAATAAAAATCCCAGACTAAGTACAAAGTACTAATAGAAATCAAAAAAAGGTGGTGGTTTGGCACTGCCGAACCTTAGAATTTACTATTTATCGTTTTGGACAAAAGATTCAGAAGATACCCAATGTCCAGGATGGATAAATTCTGAACATGATTCTATGCAAGGGCTATCATTGGCTTCTATTCTAGGGGCCTCATTACCTTTTACAATTACGAGGTTGAATAAATTTACGATTAACCCAATAATAAGACATACATTCCGAATATGGTTTCAATTTCGTAAGTTTTTTGGATTGAATGATTTTATCGTATTGAGTCCTATCATATCTAATTTTTTTTTCCAACCTTCTAGTACTGATCAAGCCTTTCTGTTTTTCGTGACTTGTTTTTGGATGGTTGTTTTATGTCTTTCGAACAACTCTCCAATAAATATAATCTACCTAATTCACGTTTCTTTAGATATGTACAAATTAGACATTTTTTGAAGGCTACTCAATCCTCTTTTCCGTTACCACATCAAACCGAAATCTTGGAAATTTTTTTACATTTGAACCAATATCAGAAAGTTTTAAAATAACAACTATTTATGACTATTTTGAAATTACAAATAGATACATTGGATAAAATTAAGAATGACTGGGAAAGAGAACTTCAAATTTCTCTACCTATAGAGAAATGGGAGAGGATTCTACAATTAGTCAATACCTCTTCAATGTGTGCAAGACACACTCTGATACAATTCAAGGTGGTTCTCAGAGCTCATATGTCAAAAGATAAGTTAGCTTGTTTTTATGGTCATATAAATCCTATCTGTGACAGATGTAACTCTGAAGTGGCCTCACTGACTCACATGTTTTGGCCTTGCCCAACTTTGGAAAAATATTGGAAATACATTTTTGACACTATTTCTGTAGTTTTATGTATTAATTTACAACCTCATACTATTACTGCAATTTTTGGGCTACCAATGTTAGATTCAACATATCTGTCCCATTCTGCCCATCAGCTGATTGCCTTTACTACATTAATTGCCAGAAGAACTATTTTACTTAAATACTAATTTTGCCAGAAAATCACACCATATTGGTGAATTCAAAATTATCTATTAATTTGAGAAGAAATGGCCACAGAATCACTTCAAACAGCTATTACTTAGAGGTAAATAAAAATAGTTATTCATTAGAAATTAGATAAAAATTGTTATTTTTCATTTAAAAACTTAGACCTTGGATTAGCAGGCCTGCATTTGAAATTGATTGCTCTTGCCAAGCAGAAATAATGAAATCTTTGTCGGGAATTAAAATATTTGCCAACGCAAAGCTTGGGATTGCAATCTTGCTATGATCTCCTGTATATGAAAGTACTTTGATTAGTCCCAATCCCATGACAGCTTGGGATAAACATGTTTGTTCACTTTAATTAAAAAGCATAGAGCATCCCCGACAGACAGAAATATAACATCTCACTGGGTTGTTAATTCTTAGTACTGGTTACAGCAATAAAATTGCCCTGTTGTCAGCCTCCTGTGATTTAATATTCATCTGCAGAGCATTGGAATCGCAGGCCTTCTCATGTGAATTTTCTCTCACCTGCCACTTCATGGGAGGAATTAATACACCCGAGCAGATAGTCATTTTCCGTAATAAGTTTGTCAGAGTTGCTAGTGCCATAAATTGTTTAAATGACTCAACTCTGATTGTTGCAACATGTCCCACGTGAATATGGTTTATATCAGTCCGACATTACATATGTTTCCAGGGTTATTACATTGCTACTTGGGAATGGGACACTGTGATGAAACCATCAAACATGAAACAAAGCAGACGCCACCAGTCAACAGAGTGGCTTACCCTGTCAGCTCCTTTATTTTCCTTTCCGTGAATTTGACTATCCGTTTTATTTATTGTTCCCTCACTCTTTCGCTCTGCACCTTTGCCTGTCTTTTGACGTGTCGGCTTGCCTCTGAGTGAAACGGTGTTGCTCTAAGTCTCACTCTGGGGACCCCGGCAAATAATCCATACTGACACATGTGTGGAGCACGGAAGGAATGAGCCTCGGTCAGAAGAGCTGTTTTGTGGATGAGATGTTAAATCAAAATCCCAAATGGCCCCATTAAGCCATCAAGGGAGACGTATGCTAAAGGCACGCTAATTTAATAAAGATGACATTTCTCAGATTCAGATTCAGATTCAGATTCAATTTTAATTGTCATTGTCAGTGTACAGTACAGAGACAACGAAATGCATTTCTAGTCTCGTTAAGCAAGAAAGTAATCCATCCAAATGTTAAAATTCAACATATGTAAAGTGAGTCATTTGCGCATAAATTCACAAATTGGGAACAACATATACTAGAGAGACCTAACAGTTCAGAATGTTGAAATTGATTTTAGATTTCCAGCATCTGCAATTTCTTTTGCTTTTGGAGAGTAAAAACACACAACTAAAAACCGAGGTCTGGCTGGATACAAATATTTTGAAGTTATTCCCATATCCCTGCTCCCATTACACTTGTTGGCAATAGAGGTCACAGATCATGGGCTTCACGGTGGAGCAGTGGTAGAGCTACTGTCTTTCAGCGCCAAATACCCGGGTTCGATCCCGACTGCGGGTGCTGTCTGTACGGAGATTGCACATCAGCGCCTCTATTTCCTGAGAAGATTACGGAGATTCGGTATGTCAAAGAGGATTCTCTTGAACTTCTACAGGTGTACAGTAGAGTGCATATTGACTGGTTGCATCATGGTTCGACAACTTGAATGTCCAGGAGCGGAAAAGACTGCAAAAAGTTGTGAACACTGCCCAGTCCATCACCGGCTCTGGCCTCCCCACCATCGAAGGGATTTTTTGGAGTCACTTTCTTAAAAAGGCAGACAACATCATCAAAAGACGCACACCATCCTGGCCACACATTCATCTCACCGCTGCCATCGGGAAGAAGGTACAGAAGCCTGAAAACATTAACGTCCAGATTCAGGAACAGCTGCACCCCTACAGCCGTCAGGCTACTAAACACTACAACCTCATATAAGCTCTGAACAACAAAATACTATTATTATTATTATTGCACTATTATTGTTTGTTTGTTTGTTTTTTGAGTATGTGTATGTATATATGTATATCTATATTACTAAAATTCTCATCTTGTTTGTTTGTTTGTAGCTCAATTGCACAAAAACGGTAGAGGATAGCGCTACCATTTTGGCCCACCTTACTCACCATTGGCCTGTGATGTAAATGAAATGAGTTACGTTCAAATTGATGGTGTATTTTATGTTATTGCCATTTAAAAGTTCAAAAACATAAAAACGGGCCCCCACTTGCCCTCTGACTACAGCACACTTGCACCCCCACCTTCAGCTCCAGAGCGCTCGCACCCCCCCCCCTTTCGGCTCCAGCACGCCCGTTGCTGCCTCCACCCCCCCCTCTCCCGGCTTCAGGCGCGTACCCACTCCCCCGACAGCCCCGTTTCAACGCCCCCAGACAGCCCCCACCTCAAGCCCCCCCCCCCCCCTACAGCCCCCCCCCCCCTCAAGTACAACTTCATCGCTGCCCTGCTTGAGAAAATGGGGCTGATGGTGGTTTACTGAAATTCCAGTTCAAGTTCAAGTTTATTTGTCATTTGCACCAATTGATACAGTGAAATGATTTTGCCATGCAGTCATGACAGTAAAAAGCAACAAAACACACAATTAACACAATTTAACACAGCCATCCATCACAGTGAATCTCCAGGCACCTCCTTGCTGTAATGGAAGGCAAAAAGTCTCGTCTCTTCCCTGCTTCTTCTCCCATGGTCAGGCAGTCACACTGCTGCCTCGAGGCGATTGAGGCTCTCGATGTTGAAGCTCTCGCCGGGTGATAGTAGATCCTGCGGCAGATTTTAAGCCAAGCCGGGTGATGAAAGGCCCCGCGAACAGGCCAATTCAAACCACGCGATTCGGTGCGGACGAAGCTGTTGTTGCGGGAGTTCCCGAAAATTGGCCACCAGCCAGAGACCTGCAAGCTCCCGATATTACCGTCCACTGGACCTGCGGCCGAAGCCTCCAAAAGCTCTGAAGTCTGGTCACAGCCACAGTGTCACCACAACCTCCGAAGTCAGCCAGCTCCGCGATGGTAAGTCCGCAGGTTCTGCGACCGCAGCCCTCAAGGTCGATTCCAGTTTGAGGCTGCCAGCTCCACGATGATAGGCCTCAGGTCAAACGGAGCTACGACAAGGAAAAGGTCGCATAACCATTGAAGGAAGAGAGTAAAAAAAAATTCACCCACCCCTCCCCCCCACCACATATACACACACCTGAAAATAGACGAAAACATACATCTAACAAGACAAATAGAAGAAAGCCAGATGGACTGCAGGCAAGCCACAGCTGCTTGGGCAGCGCTGGCTCAGGAATTGTGTTTAGACTGCTTTTTTAACATCATGCCAAGAAGAGGGAGAAAAAGAGTTGCAGGATGGTCAAGGAACAACGCAAAGGGACATCAAGAAGAAAGGGACAATCGCGGATCAACGAGAAAGAACGCTAAAAAGAAGGGATGAAGAGATGCAACAAGAAACATAGAAATTAGGTGCAGGAGTAGGCCATTCGGCCCTTCGGCCCTTCGAGCCAGCACCGCCATTCAATATGATCATGGCTGATCATCCAACTCAGTATCCTGTACCTGCCTTCTCTCCATACCCCCTGATCCTTTTAGCCGCAAGGGCCACATCTAACTCCCTCTTAAATAAATGATGGAATGATGGAAGGAAATAAAGATAAATGATGGAACGATGCCAGGATGCCATGACGTATGACTTGAATTTTCGAGAGCACAAGTTGTGGACACGATTCACAGGAGAAGATCTCCCGACATGGGAGGATTTCAGGGATATCAAGAGGGATGCCGGGACTGACCTATTACTTCTGAATGGGCGGTGCCCTATAATGCTCAACTATTGAAGTTGTTCGAATATCACATCAACATTGAGATATTCTCCTCTGTAAAGGCAGTCAAATACGTGATCAAGTACACCTTGAAGGGAAGTTTGGTTTGGTTATACAGCAGATACCATATAACAATTACAGCACGGAAACAGGCCATCTCGGCCCTACAAGTCCATGCCGAACAACTTTTTTTTCCCTTAGTCCCACCTGCCTGCACTCATACCATAACCCTCCATTCCCTTCTCATCCATATGCCTATCCAATTTATTTTAAATGATACCAACGAACCTGCCTCCACCACTTCCACTGGAAGCTCATTCCACACCGCTACCACTCTCTGAGTAAAGAAGTTCCCCCTCATGTTACCCCTAAATTTCTGTCCCTTAATTCTGAAGTCATGTCCTCTTGTTTGAATCTTCCCTATTCTCAAAGGGAAAAGCCTGTCCACATTAACTCTGTCTATCCCTCTCATCATTTTAAAGACCTCTATCAAGTCCCCCCTTGACCTTCTGCACTCCAGAGAATAAAAACTTATTCAATCTATCTCTGTAACTTAGTTGTTGAAACCCAGGTGATCAAGCAGTTTTTGAAATTTACAGGGATGACAAAATTACATTGTTTTTGACTGGCAGATACATTTGTTATACACTGATGGCCATTGGCAACCAACAATGGAAGATGCTAACAAGACAAGACTCCCCAGTGCAATGAGAGATTTGTTTGTAGTTTTGCTGATGAATACTGAGATCTAAAATCCTCGACAATTATGGGATTGCTTCAAGAATTCAATGTGTCTGAAGATTACTTTGCAAGAGAAAGGAGAACAATGAGCGATCCTAATATCATGATTGGTGAGAAGCATCATGATCAGGCCCTGTTGTATATTCAAAACAAGCTTGGGAATTACAACAAAACAATGGAATGCTTTCATTCGCCACGACCAAGAAATGGAAGGATGCAACTTGTTGATGACAATCCAGAATTGCTGCAGGAATTGCAATACAATACAACTGGACAACAGCAATTTGTTCAGGAGAATGAGCCTCTGCTGAATGCTGAGCAGAGAGCAGTGTATGACCACGTGTGCGAATGCTTGAAAAGGAATCTTCCTTCAATGGTTTTTATTGATTCACCAGGAGGAACAGGGAAGACATTTATCACTAATTTGATCCTCTCCAAAGTTAGAGGTCAATGTGATGTTGCTACTGCTGTACCATCCTCTGGGATAGCAGCTACATTAATGCCTGGTGGAAGAACTGCACATTCTCGATTCAAGATACCCATCCAAGTAACCGAGGATACATTCTGCAACATCGAGAAGAAGAATTACACGGCACATTTACTGAGGCAAGTGAAACTCATTGTTTGCGATGTGTGCCCCAATGATTAGCAGGGAGAGCTTTGATGCGGTGCACAGAACTCTTCGAGGTATGCATCAACACAGAGCCTTATGGCGGCATTCTTACCATTTGTTATGCCGATTTTCAATAACTACTTCCTGGGGAAATGATGCTGATATTGAACATTCCTGTATCAAGAAATCCTACTTGTGGAGACTTTTCACCAAGTTTCAATTGGAGACGAATATGCGATTGAGTGAGGGAGACTATTCTCAATTTTTATTGAAAGTTTGACAAGATGACATTTTAAAGAATGAAGATGATGAAATTGAAATGCCACAAGACATGGTTCTATCAGCAAAAACATTGGCGGGTTATATTGATTTAATCTATTCCACATTTAACAATCCTGCAGAATTATTCTCCGACAATTTTATCTTTGTTCCGCACACAATACAATGAGAAGGATTAATTCTACATGCATCACATGCTCCCCTGGAATCAATAAGTATTTTTCTCTCACTGCTGTCACTGAGGGAACTAATGCTACTCATTTCCCTACAGAATGCCTCGATTCACTCGAGATCTCTGGATTGCCACCACACAAATTGGAGTTGAAAAAAGGATCTCCAATCATGTTAATGAGAAACTAATGGGAACCCCTAAGTCTATGCAATGGAACAGGATGATTGTGGAAGATCTACACAATAATCTGATCATTACAAGAATCAACATGGGAGCCTTCGTAGATGACATTGTTCTCATTCCTATGATAATGCTCAATTTGACAGAAGGTGAAGACATTCCCCTTCAGCGGAGCCAATTCCCCATTCAGTCAAGTTTTGCTATGGCGATCCATAAAGCGAAAGAACAAACCATGGAGAAGATATTTCAGCGTGGACAGCTATACGTGGCTCTTAGCCGAGGAAAGGTGAAGGACAATACCAAAGTTTTCCTGAATGATGGAACATCAACCAAGAATGTTGTCACTAAACCAGTGCTTGGCTGAACGATGACTTCTGAGGTAAATTCTCAGATTTTCTTTGTTAATCTTTGATCACTCAATAATGTCTCTATATTAAAATTGTGTGTCTTTTTTTCTCCATCAACAGCAACAAGATGTCGAGGGGCAGTGTGGAGCAGAAGGGAACAAGAGACGCAACAAGAAATAACTGAACCTGTTGAGGACAGAGCCGCGGAGAGTGGAGGGGAGTTTGAGGGGGGATGGAGTGGGTGAGTGGGGGGGGGGGGAGGCAAGGGGTGGAGTAGGGGGGTGAGGGAAGAAGGGAGATCAGGTGCATCACAATGGGACTGTGCAGTTGGGGACTATGGGTGAGTGGTGGAATACTGCGTTGGGGGAGCAGACCCAACGGGTCTGCACTTTGTCCGGTAAATTTCTAAGCAGTGAACTATGTAAATATCTACTAAGTAAAGGAAACTACAGGCGAATAATTCAACACTCAAACATTAATTGAATTGAACATCGTTAAAAGTTGATTTGCATTCACGACTACAATATCTTTAACTGCACAGCTTAATAAGAAATGGTAAATAATTGTGCATAATGTAAATGTATAGATTAAACTGAACATAGGTTTCAGCGACTGATTTCAACCCTTCCACCAAACATGAGCAAAGATTTAAAAGCAATTTTGCAATTAATCCCTTTAGCACAGTGAACACATGCAATCCAATCAGATGATTATACTGCTGCCTGCATTCATCAATCTGTTAATTCCTAAAGTATGTATCATGTACATTCATCATTTACTAGAAGACAAATTCTAAGTTTACAAATCTCACAATTCTAACCTTTAAACCACTGTGATCATCTCTCGAACTCCACTGACAATATCTACTTTTTCTCTCGCAGGTTCTTGCGATTTTTCATTACAGTGTGTTGAATTAAATGATATACAGCTCTTCATGGTCAAACAGATTGACTAGAATTGCCCCAATTGATGTTGTAATGATGGGTGGATAAATTGATTCTGTGCAGTCCTTTTTCTGCACAGATTCTATGTTATCTCAGTGAAAACAAAGAAAAAAAAGACAATGCTGTCTGAGATGACAATTCAAATGGTATTCTTTTTCAATTCTGAAGTGGATCATACAATTGAAAAAATATATTGAAAAGAGTCAGACAATTTTCTGAGAGGAAAAATCACCTTCAAAATAAACACTATTGATCTTTTCTTCTATCTCCCATGTCAAAAGGAAGAGCAAAGACTCTAAGCAATTGACTGACATTTCTGTGTAAAACTACAAAAAATATATAATCAACCTGGAAACAAATGCACAGATGAGTGGTGCAGAAGGTCATGACCCTAGTTAGACACAAAATGCTGGAGTAACTCAGAGGGACATGGAACATTTCTGGAGAGAAGGAATGGGTGACGTTTCGGGTCAAGACCCTTCTTCAGACTGAGTTACTCCTGGATTTTGTGTCTATCTTTGGTGTAAACCAGCATCTAACCATATAACATATAATATAATCAGTCGCTGAAACCTATGTTCAGTTTAATCTTTACATTTACATTATCTATCTATATTTAAAACTCTGGCCCCATCCGACCGACTGCCGACCGGCGCCCTTCCTGCCTTTCGATTCGTGCCCGGTACTCGCAGATGTCCAATCGGAATGGCCGATGCTCGCAGATGTCCAATCGGAACTGATTCATTTGCATGTACGGCTGCCGGCTGCATTTCTTCCTTTGATTCATTGCCACGCCCAATCCAGACGCTCAATCTCCGAGATCTTTTCCATTTCGGTAGAGATTTCGCTTTTCTTTCTAAGTATCCGCTCCTCATTTCATTTCGTCGTGTTGAAGTGCACGTTTTTAATCAAATCCTTCTCCCCCCCTCCTCCACACCCAAGTATTTCAAAAATAAACAGGCTTCTCCATTTACATGTCAGCTTCCAACACACTTCGAAACAAAGTTGCAAGACAGGAACACTGAATTTTTCACTGCTGCAGCAGGCAGGGGAGGTGCCATTGGATTTTTTTTTAAAGAGGCAGGGCAGTGCTGGAATCTTACTTTTGAGAACGGCTTCAGTTCCATTGGAGGAGACGGGTGCATGGTGGAATATTGGGTTGGGGGATCACACCATTGGGGGAGCAGACCCAACGGGTCTGCACTTGGTCTAGTATTATATATAATCTGCAGTTCTTTCCTACACACTAAGTTTAGTTTAATTCAGAGATACAGGCACTTTGGCCCACCGAGTCTGCGCCAGCCAGTACACATGTACTACAGGGACAATTTGCCATTTTTACCGAAGCCAATTACAAAACTACAAACCTGCACATCTTTGGAATGTGGGAGGAAACAGGAGCACCCGGAGAAAACCCACGTGGTCACAGGGAGAACTTACAAACTCTGCACAGACAGCACCCGTAGTCAGGATCAAACCCGGATATCTGGCGCTGGAAGGCAGCAACTCTACGACTGCACCACCGTGACACCCAAGGACTTTAGCTGAAAAGTATTAGGATTTTCTACTGTGTTAATGAATGAATGAATTTATGAATGAATGAGTTTATTGGCCAAGTATATTCACATACAAGGAATTTGCCTTGGTGCTCTGCCCGCATGTGACAACATGACACACAGTGACAGTTAGGAATGATACATAAAACATTAAACATTGATAATAAAACATTATTGATTAAACATGTGAATTAAATAAAATACCAGAACAAAAGGAGTCTACTGACTTTTGGTTATTGAATAGAGTTACTACTCGTGGAAAAAAAGCTGTTTCTATGTCTGGCTGTGGCAGCTTTGACAGTCCGGAGTCGCCTTCCAGAGGGAAGTGATTCAAAGAGTTTGTGGCCAGGGTGAGAGGAGTTAGAGATGATCTTGCCCGTTCGCTTCCTGGCCCTTGCAGTGTACAGTTCATCAATGGAGGGAAGGTTGCAGCCAATAACCTTCTCTGCTGATCAGACGATTTGCTGCTGCCTCCGGATGTCGTGCTTGGTGGCTGAAGCAAACTAGACCATGATGGAGAAGGTGAGGACAGACTCTACGATGGCCGTGTAGAATTGAACCATCATTGCCTGTGGCAGATTGTGCTTCCTCAGCTGCTGCAGGAAGTACATCCTCTGTTGTGCCTTTTTGACTGTGGTCCACCGACAGAGGAGTTCAGGCACAGTCAACTTGGAATGTTTGGATGTAGTAGCTCTGGTTCAATGGTGTTGAATGCAGAGCTAAAATCAAAAAAACAAAATCCTCACATAGGTCCCCTGGCGGTCTAGGTGCTGGAGGATGCAGTGCAGGCCCAGGTTGATTGCATCATCAACAGATCTATTGGCCCAGTATGTTATTTTTCAGCTTGGCCAGCACAAGCCTTTCAACGGTCTCCATGACTACAGAGGTCAGGCAACAGGCCTGTAGTCATTAAGACTTGTAATCCTTGCCTTTTTGGGTACAGGGACAATAGTGGAGACTTTGAAGCAGGCAGGTTTGCAGGGACTGGTTGAGAATGTCTGTGTAGACCCAGTGCCAGTTGTTCGGCACAGAGTTTGAGTGTAGAGGGGGAAACAATGTCAGGTCGTGGAGATTGCCGGCTTTGCAGTCTTCTGTGTTAATTGTGCTATCAGGGATTTCAAAAGGGAGAATGTAGAAACAAACAACTGCAGATGCAAGGGCACAAATTACTGGAGTAACTCGGCAGGTCAGGCAGCATCCCTGGAGCACAATGATAGGTGATGTTTTGGGTCAAGGCCCTTCGTCAGAATGTTTGTGGGGATGGGGAGAAGAAAGAAAGCTGCAGGACAAAGCATTGCAGGTAATGTGGGCACAGGTGTGGGAGGGGTTTTGATAGGCAGATGCGTAGGTTGGGCGATCGTTTCGCCGAACACCTCCGCTCAGTCCGCAATAACCAACCTGACCTCCCGGTGGCTCAGCACTTCAACTCCCCCTCCCATTCCCAATCCGACCTCTCTGTCCTGGGTCTCCTCCATTGCCAGAGTGAGCAACACCGGAAATTGGAGGAACAGCACCTCATATTCCGCCTGGGGACCTTGCGTCCGGATGGCATTAACATTGAATTCTCCCAATTTTGCTAACCCTTGCTGTCTCCTCCCCTTCCTTAACCCTGAGCTGTCTCCTCCCACCCTCCTATCCACCCGCCCTCGGGCTCCTCCTCCTCCCCTTTTCCTTCCTTCTCCCCCCCACCCCCCATCAGTCTGAAGAAGGGTTTCGGCCCGAAACGTCGCCTATTTCCTTCGCTCCATAGATGCTGCTGCACCCGCTGAGTTTCTCCAGCAATTTTGTGTATAGCAGAGGATGTGAGACCGGTTTGAAGTTGTGGATTGTGAAGCCAGAAGGAGTAAAGTATTGGGTGAGGAGGAAGTGGGGAATGTAGGTAAATAGTAGATGGGGCACAATGGAGACTAATGGGTGGGAGAAAAGGGGTGTGATAGGGGAGGGGGAGAGGGGGGGAGGGGTGGAGGAAGGGGAGAAGGGGAGGAAGGGGGCAGGGAAGTGGCAGAGAGGTTTACTTGGAGGTTACCTAAAATTGGTGAATGCAACTTTCACACCATTGTGTTGTAAGCTACCCAAGAGGAATATGAAGTTGTGTTCCTCTTGTTTGCATGTGGCCTCACTCTGGCTATGCAGGAGGTTTCAGGACAGAAAGGTCTGTGTGGCAATGGGAAGGGGGAGTTAAAATGGTTAGCCACTGGGAGATCCAATAGGCCTTGTCTGATCGAGAGCAAGTGTTGGTCTTGCAGATGTGCAGGAGGCCACATCGGGATCGTCGGATGCAGTCGATGAGTAGATCAGGCGTTGGAGAGCAACTGAAGGAGAAGACAAGGGAGTTATGTTGACCAGGTTACTGTGCTAAGAGGATGTATAAACCTGATGGGCCAAATGGCCTACTGTGTTATAATGGTTCTATGATGCTGTGGTTCAATGAAGACTCTCTCTCCCAAAAGGATTCATTTGTGTACTTGAGGATTTGATCACTTGCCAGGATTTAAAGATATGTAATCTCCAAATCTGAGGAAGGACATTATTGCCATAGAGGGAGTGCAGAGAAGGTTCACCAGACTGATTCCTGGGATGTCAGGACTGTCTTATGAAGAAAGACTGGATAGACTTGGTTTTTTATACTCTCTAGAATTTAGGAGATTGAGAGGGGATCTTATAGAAACTTACAAAATTCTTAAGGGGTTGGACAGGCTAGATGCAGGAAGATTGTTCCCAATGTTGGGGAAGTCCAGGACATGGGGTCACAGCTTAAGGATAAGGGGGAAATCCTTTAGAACCGAGATGAGGAGAACCTTTTTCACACAGATAGTGGTGAATCTCTACCACTGCACCACTGTGCCGCCCTGCTTGATGTAGGACAACTTGCACTTGTATCAACTTCAAAGGATTATCCACATGACATGCTGATTTCAAATGTGTCTAAGCCACATAGCATTGGGAACAATTATGATCGGCTTTCTTCCTTACTGAAATAGATCATCTTTGTCCAGGCACAGTCATGACATGAAGAATGTTGATCCTTTTTGTTGTATCTGCTCCATATCCGCAACGCAGGGTCCACCGAAAGATTCATTGCTGTTCGGGTAGCTGATCAAACGTTCCCAGGGGATCCTTTCACGAATAAAAGGATAGAATGCAGAATCCCTCGGTTCAAAGTGCCATGTGCTTAGAGCTTTGTGGATTTTTTTTGGCTGCAAATGAAAAGATCTGCCAAATCCTGGAGGGATAGACTTTCTCTGCTGCCAACTCCCGGATTATTGACGATGCCACGGGGATGGATTCTGATCCTTCAACGTTAGCCAAAAGGCTACGTTCAAAGGCATCAGAAATTAATGTCATGTCAGCGGATTATTCTCTTCATCTGAATCGCTGTTCCTGAATCGTGTTTGAATATTCTCTCCTCGGCTCCGATGGTTTAAAAAAAATTGATATTTTTCACCAATCAATCAATAATATCACCCATCAGTAATCCAGGTTATCTTGATTGTTGCCTCAGCTCGCAAACTTAAATCAAAAGAAGTGAGTCACAGCACATTTATTTTTATTAACAGTCCCAGAAAACTGGAACAAGAGAGAAAGAATATAATTAGCTTCATTTTGACAGTAAATAAATTACTCTTGTGTGGAATACACCAACGGTGAAATTATTGTCCAGGGGAAATCGTGAATATTATAAAATCTGACATACAATCTATTAGCAACATGACCCAGGTAACTAGTATTCATTTCATTGAGACAGAGATAATTTGGTTGCTATGCCCATTTTGATAAACATTGTAACATTCTGATAGACCTAAATTTGCATTTTTTTCCCCCTGATTTTTCAGCTGATAAGTAGATACCATCTTCCAATTTCACAGCAGACATACTTCTACTGAAATTGTGGGTCTAAAACCTGACCATTTCTGGAGGAATTCTATAATATAACCCACAGCACCACTAATGAGGGAACAGCAGTAGAGTTGCAACCTTGCAGTGCCAGAGACCTGGGTTCGATCCTGACTACGGGTGCAGTCTGTACGAAGTTTGTATGTTCTTCCCGTGACCGCATAGGTTTCCCCTGGGTGCTCTGGATTTCTTCCACACTACAAAGACATACAGGTTTGTAGGTTAATAACAATAAACTTAGTGATTGTGCCTTCCGAGTCCTCCAGCATAGAGAATTTCAAAGGTTCACCACCCTTCCAGCGAAGACATTCTTTCTCCTCACAATCCTAAACCTGCCAATCCAATAGTTCAATTAAACTTTATTGTCAAAAAGCCCAGATGTAGCAAAGTTCTTAAGGGCCTGTCCCACTTTCATGACCTAATTCATGACCACTGCCGAGTTTGCCCTTGACTCATACTCGCAGCATGGTCGTCACGAGGTCTTAGGAGGTCGTAGGTAGGCCGTAGCAGGCCGTGATGCTTGTAGTAGGTACTCGTGGCATCAGATAGATCGGGACGTTTTTTCTAGCATGATGAAAAATGTCCACGAGTAAAAAAGGTTGTGAATTAGGTTGTGAAAGTGGGGCAGGCCCTTTAGTTTTGTATCCAATTCAATAAAACAATACTATACATGAGCAAGCATATTTAAGTATAGAGGGCAACAGTTGGAAGTATAATAGATTTATATTGAAACTGCGGCCTGTAGTTTTAGAATCAGCAGTCAAAGGTACCATCTTCCTTGCATTCTGCCTCTGAAGCTCTGTAAAGAATTGTGCATATTTCAATGGGATATCCTCTGCTTCATCTAAACCTAGACTCTCACGCTACCTAATGTCTTCTTTTGCCTGACACCAGTAGTGAATTTTCTAAACTGGTTATCCCCCCACGATCAAAGATGCCACCATTGGTTCCAGTTCATCTTTAAATGCATCCATCTCAATTACCCGTCTTATCTAAAACAAGACCTATTACCATACACACCCTCATACTCACTAAGACATATTCAGCAACCATTCTTTTTCATTCCAAGAACTAACAAAGAAATTGGGAGACGTGCATTTAAATTCAAAGCTCCTTCTGGCTGGAACACTTTGCCTAGTACCATAAGAACTATTAGCTCATTTCGTCTATTTAAAAATACACTTTTACCCTTCCTTATAAAACCCTGTACCTGTTTCTAGTATTAGAGTCTTCAAGCTCCTTTATCTAGCTTGCTCTGTGTGTGATCATTTGCGCTGTAACATATAACTTATTATTATTGGATATGTAAAGTCAATTAACAATTGTTATAAACTATAACACGTGGGGATGGAGGGGTTATGGGATTGGTGTGTGGGTAGGTGGGTCAATGAGAGCCTCTATGTATGTTATGTCTTGTGCTATATGTTCTATGTTGGACCCCCTCGAAAACGAGATGACTGTCCATCTCAAGGGGTTATCCATGAACAAACTTGTTTCAAACTTGTTTCAAACCCAGACTCTCACGCTACCTAATGTCTTCTTTAGCCTGACACCAGTAGTGAATTTTCATTGCACTTCCTCTATGACAAACACAAATACCTTAACAGTGCATAGTTCTTGGTGTGTAGTTTCAGCAAGGCCCTATATAATTACAATGCGAGTTTCTTACTGCTTTATTTAAACCCTCGGGTAACCAAGGCTGAAATACTATTTTCCCTCTTCACTGTCTGTTGCACCTCCATGTTGGGTTTCAGCAAGCTCTATACATGCATTCTTGGGTGTCTTTGGACATCAGACCTAAAGTCAGAGGCTAGCTGTCCTGCAATAAGTGACTCATCACCCTATTCTCCAAAACCTTGCTACCATCTACAAAGTACCAGCTAGAAGCATGATGAAATAGTTAGTATTGCCTTAACTGGATCGATGCAGTTCAAACAGCTTTAAAAAAACTGCACACCAAGAAAGTAGGCCACTTGAATGATACTTTGTCCACCAGTCTAAGCATTCGAATCCCTCCATCTGTGGTGTAGAATGTCTGCAGTCCATATCCTGCATGGTGTTACCCATCTAGGCTACCCATCCAACATCATCTTCCAAACATGTAAACATTGCCACCAAGGACAAGGGCAGATAGCAAATGCATGAGAACATAACCACAAGCAGATTCCCAACCAGATCACACATCACTGGTCTTTCATCTTCACAGGATGTAAATTTCTGAACCTCTTATTTTTGAGGACATTTACAAGGATGTTACCAGGACTTGAGCTATAGGGAGAGACTCGAACTTTATTCCTTGGAGTGCAGGAGGATGAGGAGTGATCGTAGAGAAATGTAGAGGGGAAAAGGAAGAGTAAACACATAGATTTATTTTGCCCTGGCAGAGGGGAATCAAAAACCAGAAGTCACAAGTTTAAGGTGAGAGGAGCAAGATTGAATGGGAACCCGAGGTGCAATTTGTTCACTCAGAGTTTGGTGTAGCAATGTTACAAAATTTTGAGATTTTAAAAATCAAGTCTGCAATTTATCCCATCATATAAAGCATAAAAATAAGTTTAATTTGACACCTAATTCACATTCATATCTTCAGTGTTAAAAAAGTTATGGCCATTTTCATACTGAAATTAGCATCTTGTTCCCTATTGCTTTTCCATTGACTTAACTCAAAAGCTGTGATCGAGGACAGTCAAATGCCCATAACTTTCTTAAAAATTAAGAGAACTGAAAGACATTTTCAGTTATTATAGATTGAAGCATTCTGAAACAAATATGAAACAATCTTACTTAGATTACCTGAAATTAAACATATAATTAGTTAGAAACATAGAAATTAGGGGCAGGAGTAGGCCATTCGGCCCTTTGAGCCTGCACCACCATTCAATATGATCATGGCTGATCATCCAACTCAGTATCCCGTACCTGCCTTCTCTCCATACCCTCTGATCCCCTTAGCCACAAGGGCCACATCTAACTCCCTCTTAAATATAGCCAATGAACTGGCCTCAACTACCCTCTGTGGCAGAGAGTTCCAGAGATTCACCACTCTCTGTGTGAAAAAAGTTCTTCTCATCTCGGTTTTAAAGGATTTCCCCCTTATCCTTAAGCTGTGACCCCTTGTCCTGGACTTCCCCAACGTGGGGAACAATGTTCCTACGTCTAGCCTGTCCAACCCCTTAAGAATTTTGTAAGTTTCTATAAGATCCCCCCTCAATCTCCTAGTTACCTAATTAGTTACCTAATTGTAGCTAATTACAAAATTCAATTACTAGATCTAAACATCTATCCATTTCTTAAGAAAAGGTTAACATTTTTAAATAGCCTAAGTGTCCAAATAACATTCACACAAGAATTCACAGTATAACATGATTTTTAAATCTCATTGTCATGAGGTGACAGACCTGCAGCGCCGCTGAAGGTAAGTTTTGTAACATACCTATTTGGTGGGTATTTGGAATGAACTGCCTGAGGAAGCAGCAGTGGCAAACTCGTGGAAGCACGTAGAACGTACGTAGCAGGTGCGTCAGAGCTCGGGGACGTCTCTTACGGCAACCCTAACGGCAGGTACTCGGGAAACGCGGTAAGCTCAGGAAGACTCGTGAAGATTTTTCAACATGTTGAAAAATATCCACGAGAGCCCCGAGTACCTACGAACGGCCATTACCGTAATTCTCCGAGTTCGAATCAGGGCAAACTCAGGAGAACTCTTGAATGAACAAGTGGGACAAGGCTTTTAGGAAAATAGGCCAAACTTGAGTAAATGGGGCTATCTTAGATGGGGTAATTTGTTCAGCATGAATGAGTTGGGTTGAAGGCCAATCTGCGCTGAATGACTCTACGGCTTTCATCTCTGGGATTATTTGCCACAGACGGCTGTTGAGGCAAAGTCAGTGGATATATTTAAGGCAGAGATAGATGCGCTTAGATAGAGGCCTACAGGGAGGAGGTCCAGCACTTAGCAGCATGGTGCGCTGACAACAACCTGGCCCTTAACTCCAAGAAGACCAAGGAGCTGATTGTAGACTTCAGGAAGTCCAGAGGGGGCACGCACACCCCCATCCACATTAACGGGACGGAGGTGGAACGTGTTTCTAGCTTCAGGTTCCTGGGAGTCAACATCTCCGATGACCTCTCTTGGACCCACAATACCTCTACTCTGATCAAGAAGGCTCATCAGCGTCTCTTCTTCCTGAGGAGACTGAAGAAGGTCCATCTGTCTCCTCAGATCCTGGTGAACTTCTACCGCTGCACCATCGAGATCATCCTTACCAACTGCATCACAGTATGGTATGGCAACTGCTCTGTCTCCGACCAGAAGGCACTGCAGAGGGTGGTGAAAATTGCCCCACGCATCACCGGTTCCACGCTCCCCTCCATTGAGTCTGTCCAAAGCAAGCGCTGTCTGCGGAGGGCGCTCAGCATCGCCAAGGACTGCTCTCACCCCAACCATGGACTGTTTACCCTCCTACCATCCGGGAGGCGCTACAGGTCTCTCTGTTGCCAAACCAGCAGGTCGAGGAACAGCTTCTTTCCGGCGGCTGTCACTCTACTCAACAACGTACCTCGGTGACTGCCAATCACCCACCCCCCCCCCCCCCCCCCCCCCCCCCCCCCCCCCCCCCGGACACTTATTATTTTTTTATTCAAATCGTTTGCTATGTCGCTCTTCAAGGGAGATGCTAAATGCATTTCGTTGTCTCTGTACTGTACACTGACAATGACAATTAAAATTGAATCTGAATCTGAATCTTAATGCCCTTCAAAAAGGAGAAGGCAGCTCCTAAATCCCTGGATTATGTATAGTATGGGGCAGAGGACCAGTTTTGAGTGGTGGATATGAGGTCATAGCCTCAGAATTAAAGGACGTTCCTTTAAAAAGGAGATGAGGAGGAATTTATTTAGTCAGAGGGTGGCGAATCTGTGCAATTCTTTGCCACAGAAGGCTGTGGAGACCAAGTCAATGGATATTTTTAGGAAGGAGATATAGATCAGCCATGATTGAATGGCAGAGTAGACTTGATGGGGGCAACTAGCCTTATTCTGCTCCTATCACTTATGATCTTATAATCTAACAGCATTAAGGAAACACCTTCACAGAGGAACCACGAAGGTTTAAGAAGGTGGTTCTTCATCTTCTTATCAAGGACAGTTGTGTATTTTCAAGTAGCAACTCTGAATCTAGTTCCAATCTGCTCTGCAATGCCACCCATCATAATTAACTTTGAATTCCACTTCAACTACAGTCAAAGACTTACTGTCTGTCAAACCTGCCTCTAATTTCCAGAAACATTCAAAAACAATTAAAAATTAAACATACAATTTGAAATGCCAAATATTAATAAAATAATGAAAAAACATTTATAACACAAATACTTGAAATAATTAAACATATTTTTAAAAATATGTCAATTACTTGAAACCTGCCTTTCTCCCGTGAAACTCTTCTTCTTCATAATAATGAATGGATTCACTAAAAGTGAGCTCAGCCTATAACCTGCAGGTGCAGTGCCCAGATATCTCCTTCTAACTTCTGAGAAACCATAGGAAATTGGTACCATAAAGAATGCAGCTGCAGGAATCTTGCAGTGAACACAGTGTGCTGGAGTCTGTGAACGCTGCCTTGTCCATCACCAGCTCTGACCTCCCCCACCATCGAAGGGATTTATCCAGGACAAGGGGTCACAGCTTAAGGATAAGGGGGAAATCCTTAAAAACCGAGATGAGAAGAACTTTTTTCACACAGAGAGTGGTGAATCTCTGGAACTCTCTGCCACAGAGGGTAGTTGAGGCCAGTTCATTGGCTATATTTAAGAGGGAGTTAGATGTGGCCCTTGTGGCTAAGGGGATCAGGGGTATGGAGAGAAGGCAGGTACGGGATACTGAGTTGGATGATCAGCCATGATCATATTGAATGGCGGTGCAGGCTCGAAGGGCCGAATGGCCTACTCCTGCACCTAATTTCTATGTTTCTATGTTTCTATGTTTATCGTAGTAGCTGCCTCAAACAGATAGCCAGCATCATCAGAGACCCACACCATCCTGGCCACACACTCATTTCATCACTGCTGTCGGGAAGAAGGTGCAGGAGCGTGAAAACTGTAACATCCAGGTTCAGGAACAGCTTCTTCCCTACAGCCATCAGGCTATTAAACACTACAACCTCAAATAAGCTCTGAACGACAATAGACTATTATTTTAATTGCACTATTATTGTTTTTTTTTAAGTATGTGTGTGTGTATGTGTATATATATATAATAAATATATATAATGTGTGTGTACTTGTGAGAATGTGTATATATACACACTGAACTTATTTTTCTCTCTCATTTATCATATTGCTTACAGTGTTCTATGTTTACATATACTGTTGTGCTGCAACATAAGAATCTCATTGTTCTATCTCGGGCATTTGACAATAAAACACTCTTGACTCAATGGATCAGGCAGCTTCTCTACTGGACATTGACAGGCAACGTTTTTCGGGTGTGGAGAATGGTCCCGACCCGAAACGTCGCCTAACCATGTCCGCCAGATTTGGTCCTGACCCACTGAGTTACTCCAGCCCCTTTGTGCTCGACATGGGGAATTGGTGGACCACTGTTGGACACCACAATGTTGGAAGGCAGTCAGACTGACTGTAAGAAAGGCCTCTCAGCAAGTTGAAGTCCTTTGCATTTATGCTGCGATTTGTGCTGCAATTCCAAACTTCCCAACTGTTACGTGGGAACTGCAAACATTTGTCAGGATGATGTAAGCCGCGCTGGCCTCCTGTTCATCAACAGAAGGTAGAACATGCATACAAACCCTTTATAATTGGCCTACATCTTGCTTTGTATTTCTGCCAACAGTTCCCAAATGCTGCAACACAAGCAGATTTAATTTTTAAAAAGAGACATAAAATAACAAACATCTGAGGCAATCTGGTTGTAAATTAATGGCTCCTGGGAGATACAGAGCTGTATTCATATGTGTTCTCCTTTAAAGCCATTGAATTGATTGGTTTGAATAGTATATCATTGCGATTTAACTCGTAGCCTATAGGAAAATTGAGGTAAAGGCCGTGAAGTGGTTTCCCTTAAATCTGGAGCAAGGGGCATGATTGGAGCTCGGTGGGAGTGGAGTGTCAGACGATGATACGATCAGCCATTTAGGACTGATGTGTGGAGATGTGTTTAGTTTAGTTTAGAGATCCAGCCCACTGAGTCCACGCTGACCAGTAATATCGCTGTACACCAATACTATCCTGCACTCTAGGGACAATTTTACAATTTTACTAAGCCAATTATCCTACAAACCTGTATGTCTTTGGAGTGTGGGAGGAAACCGGAGCTCCTGGAGAAAACCCACGCAGGTCAAGGTTTCAAGGTCAATGGCAATTTAAGGTACAGTGAAATTTGAGTTACCATACAGCCGTAATAGGTAAAAAGCATCAAGACACATAGTCATATAAAATAAAATTTAACATAAGCATCCCCACATTCCTCACTGTGATGGAAGGTAATAAAGTCATCTTTATTCTCCCGCAGTCAGGGCTGTTGAACCCTCGGCCTATTCTATTCCAACAAAACAGCTCACCTGAACAACTCACATTTACCTGTGTTTATATGCCTCTAAGCCTTTCCTATCCATTTACCTATCAAAAAGAATCTTAAACATTGTAATTTTACCTGCCTCGACCACACCCTGTGGCATATTGTTCCAGATGCCACCACACTGGAAGCGATGCTCCTGAGCTCCCCTTTAAATCTTTCCTCCTTTCTCGTTAATGCGATGCACTCTACGTTACACCTGGAGTATTGCGTACAGTTTTGGTCTCCAAATCTGAGGAAGGACATTATTGCCATAGAGGGAGTGCAGAGAAGGTTCACCAGACTGATTCCTGGGATGTCAGGACTGTCTTATGAAGAAAGACTGGATAGACTTGGTTTATACTCTCTAGAATTTAGGAGATTGAGAGGGGATCTTATAGAAACTTACAAAATTCTTAAGGGGTTGGACAGGCTAGATGCAGGAAGATTGCTCCTGATGTTGGGGAAGTCCAGGACAAGGGGTCACAGCTTAAGGATAAGGGGGCAATCCTTTAAAACCGAGATGAGAAGAACATTTTTCACACAGAGAGTGGTGAATCTCTGGAACTCTCTGCCGCAGAGGGTAGTCGAGGCCAGTTCATTGGCTATATTTAAGAGGGAGTTAGATGTGGCTAAGGGGATAAGAGGGTATGGAGAGACAGCAGGTACGGGATACTGAGTTGGATGATCAGCCATGATCATATTGAATGGCGGTGCAGGCTCGAAGGGCCGAATGGCCTACTCCTGCACCTAATTTCTATGTTTCTATGTTTAGACTCCCTCACCCTGGAGGAAAGACTGTGGTCATTCATCTTTACCGCCCCGCAGGTGCAGCGCACAGGCCTTGAACCTGCTGAGACGCAGGAGGAGCCCGGCCGGGATTCACCCCACAGAGCCCAGTCCCTCCACGCACTAGAGTCTCCCAACCCCTGCACAGTGGTTATTAAGATGGCTGATCCATGGGCGGTTGCTGCTGGGACGCAAGTCAGGGATTGATCAACCCCAGCTGGGTCACCTAGGCGAGGGTATCTGATGTTGTTAGACCCGAAACATCCGAAACACCCGATGACCCCAGGTCACATCACTGAGGATCACACATAGAAACATGGAAAATAGGTGCAGAAGTAGGCCATTCGGCCCTTTGAACCAGCACAGCTATTCAATATGATCATGGCTGATCAACCAAAATAAGCGTCCCGTTCCTGCCTTTTCCCCATATCCCTTGATTCCCTTTTTTTTTTTTTTTTTGTTTTTGTTAAATCAAAAAATGTATTCAAGTATTAAAAAAATAATATTTACACTACAATAAAACAAGCCAGAACCCACCACCATAAATACAATACAAAAATATATCCATAATAAACTATTATACAATTATGATACAATCCTTATTGAGGATACATTCAACACCCTGCGGAGCCCAGCGGTCCCGGAACTCCCTTGATTCCCTTAGCCTTAAGAGCAAAATCTAACTCTCTCTTGAAAACATCCAGTGAATTGGCCTCCACTGCCTTCTGTGGCAGAGTATTCCACAGATTCACAACTGTAGGTGAAAAATAGCTCTATAAGGTCGCAACTCAGCCTTTTATGCTCCAGGGGAAAAAAGGCCCAGTCTATTCTTATAACTCAAGCCTTAAAGTCCTGGTAACCGCCTTGTAAATCTTTTCTGCACTAATTCCATTTTAATTACATCACTCCTGTAGCTCGGCGACCAAAACTGCCTGCAGAACGCCAAACGTTATCTCACCAATGTCTTGTACAGCTGTAACATGACATATCTTGTGCAGATGCTGGTTTAAACTGAAGATAGACACAAATTGCTGGAGTAACTCAGCGGGACATCTGAAGAAGGGTCTCGACCCAAAAAGTCACCCATTCTTTCTCTCCAGAGATGCTGCCCATCCCGCTGAATTACTCCAGCATTGAGTATTATTGTAGATAGACTCCGAATGCTAGAGTTACTCAGACGGGACATGCAGCATCTTTGGAGAGAAGGCATTTTGTGTCTATCTACGGTTTAAACCAGCATCTGCAGTTCCTTCCTACACATTGAGTATTATTGTTCAGGTGTTGGCTGGCAGCAAAGAGTGGGAAGCTGATAGGGTCAATAGGAGAGAGTATCTATCCAGTGTGGTATGAATGGATATAAGGTTTTATAACAAGTAACATTATTTAAATAAGCAGTATTAACGATTACTGTTTAACATTTTTCTCCAGAAGTGCTGCCTGACCCATTGAGTTACTCCAACGTTTTGTGTCTATCTTCACATGACATATCTTGTTCCACATTGTGCCGTGCTAAAGTTTTGTGAGCAGTCTACCCAGAAAAACTCAAATGCTCCCTTCAAGGACCATGAATAAATCACAATGGGTTAGCGACTGTTCTGAATGTGTCCTAAAACAGATGCGTAGACTCTAATGTCCATTAGACTTGAGACCTGTCCTAATGGGCCCTTTAAAGTGGGCTCTGACGTCGAGTATTCTCCCGGGTTGTGCAAGCTAATCACATTAGGCCGTCCCAATTTGTCATTAACATGTCCGTTTTATGCCGGTACATTATGCTTCATTGTAACAGTTGGGTGAATTAATATTTTATTAATGTTAGAAATTGCACCTTTATTAAATCTGTGCAATAGTGCTTCACCATTATAATAGTTACTAATCTATTTGAAATATGTAGCATAGAACATTTGCTAAAATACAGCAGCACTTAACTTAATCCCGATTAAAGAATAGTACAAATTTACTGGCAGTAATTTCTGAAATATGTAAGAATTATAAACCACAAATCTGGATAAATGTTTTATATATTTCAATCCACTGACTCTATTAATATTGCTCCAGAGTTCTCATCACATGTACCGTGATACAGTGAAAAGCTTTTGTTGTGTGCTAACTACGTTCTAACTTACAAAATTCTTAAGGGGTTGGACAGGCTAGATGCAGGAAGATTGTTCCCGATGTTGGGGAAGTCCAGGACAAGGGGTCACAGCTTAAGGATAAGGGGAAATCTTTTAAAACCGAGATGAGAAGAACTTTTTTCACACAGAGAGTGGTGAATCTCTGAAACTCTCTGCCGCAGAGGGTAGTTGAGGCTAGTTCATTGGCTATATTTAAGAGGGAGTTAGATGTGGCCCTTGTGGCTAAGGGGATCAGAGGGTATGGAGAGAAGGCAGGTACGGGATACTGAGTTGGATGATCAGCCATGATCATATTGAATGGCGGTGCAGGCTCGAAGGGCCGAATGGCCTACTCCTGCACCCAATTTCTATGTTTCTATGTTTCTAACTAGTCAGTTAAAGGGCAAGACATGATTACAATCGAGCCATCCACACTGTACAGATACACGATAAAGGGAATAATGTGAATGACATTTAGTGCAAGCAAGTAGAGTCCGACCAAAGGTGGTCCTAGAGTTACCAATTAGGTAGATCGTAGTTCAGGACTGCTGTCTAGGATGGTTCAGTTGCTTGATAACAGCTGGGAAGGAACTGTCCTGAATCTGGAGGTATGTGCTTTCACAATTCCATACCTTTTGCCCGATGGGAACGGGGAGAAGAAGGAGTGGCCAGGGTACAAGAAGTTGGTGAGAGTATGTATATTGATCCTATAACAAAACTTCTCAAATCCTATGCTAGTGTAAACTGTAGACAGACACAAAAAGCCAGAGCAACTCAGGTGGTCAAACCGCATCTCTGGAGAAAAGGAATAGGTGACATTTCGGATCGAGACCCTTCAGACTGACGAATTCTTCTTCAGACTGAGGAATGGTCTCGACCTGAAATGTGCCTATCTTCTTTCATTTTATACCTGTTGCCTCAACTTTAAGTTAGAGCTCCAAGGGCATGTTATTCAATTCAAGCCAATCCCCACACAGCCCAATAACTAATGTTGATATATCCTTTGGGCATGTTTCCAAGATCATGAACTAAGCTTGCTACCAGAGACAAAAACAAGTTAACTATGCTTGAGAGGTTATTATTACAGGATTTTAGGTTTTACTGTAATATAATGGTCTAGCAGAGTTTAGGTTGTCATGGAAAACGGAATGGTTTCTGATTTATCTCTCAATCCATGGCATTAGCTCTTCTTCGAATGATGAAGCCCATCTGAAACACACATTATTAGATCTTATGGTTAGTTTCATTTTGAACCAGATAAATTATAATGCATGTATATTGCCTTTACGTGAAGTACTCTTAAAAAGATATACGCCATCCCGCATAAAAGATTGTGTTTATTTTAGTTTCCAAAGAGGAATTCCAGAACTTATTTCCAAAGTAATAAATGTCATTCCTTCATTCATCATTTGACAAAGATGTAAATATATAACTCCCTTAAAATCTATCACTTACTTGGCCACACAGCAGAGTGAAATGAGTTCTCAGTGGAAAGGTTGTTCAACATATGAAACAATATACTGTAGATGCTGTATATTTGACATTTAGTTGAATTTTGTTTATTGTTGTCACGTGCAGCGTAGTGCAGAGTAGGTTCACGAGATTGATCCCTGGGGATGGCGGGACTGTCATATGAGGAAAGATTGAAAAGACTAGGCTTGTATTCACTGGAGTTTAGAAGGATGAGGGGGACCTTATAGAAACATATAACATTATAAAAGGACTGGACAAGCTAGATGCAGGAAAAATGTTCCCAATGTTGGGCGAGTCCAGAACCAGGGGCCACAGTCTTAGAATGAAGGGAACGCCATTTAAGACTGAGGTGAGAAAAATGTTTTCACCCAGAGGGTTGTGCAATTCCCTGCCACAGAGGGAAGTGGAGGCCAAATCACTGGATAGATTTAAGAGAGAGTTAGATAGAGCTCTAGAGGCTAATGGAATCAAGGGATATGGGGAGAAGGCAGGCACGAGTTATTGATTGGGGACAATCAGCCATGATCGCAATGAATGGCGGTGCTGGCTCGAAGGGCCGAATGGCCTACTCCTGCACCTATTTTTTATGTTAATTTTTTAAAATATTTTTAAATTCATATTTTTACTAGAAGCAGTGTACATTAGTATAAACCGCTGCCTATGACAAAATACAATTATTGTACATCTTCCATTTTAATTTGACAAAAATGAAATAGAAAAAAGAAAGAGAGCAAGAAAGAGAAAAAGTTAAATAATTTTCTATGTTTCTATCTATGTTTCTATGTGTACTGAGGTACAGTGAAAAGCTGTTTGTTGTGTGCTATCCAGTCAGCGGAAAGACTACATATGATTACAATCAAGACATCCACAGTGTTCAGATGCAGGATGAATTGAAAAACATTTAGTGTAAGATAAAGATAGCTCAAAGGTCTCCAATGAGGTAGAGGTGAGGTCGGGACTGCTCCCTCGTCGGTGAGAGCTGCTTGCTGCATCTGTCCCTGAAACTGGAGGTAAATGGAACTAAAATTCCTGTCGAAACTCAGGCAGAACGTGTGGAGAAAGAACCAGTTAATATTATAGTATTAAAGCTAGATGACCTTTCATCAGAACTTTGAAAATGTTAGAGGTAAAGAAAAGGCAGATGGGCAGGCAGAGCAAAATGTAAAGTCTGAAATGAGGTGAAGGGTAGCTGTGATTTAATGGTAAAAGTGACTGTGGAGCTGGATTGGAATGTGGTGAAGGTTAATGACCAGAACATTATATGTCTTGTTAAGTGTAAATAGGAGGAATTGAAGGAAATTCACATAAGAGAGGAAATGGTGCTGGGTAGACTGATGGGATTGAAGGCAGATAAATCCCCAGGACCTGATTGTCTGCATCCCAGGGTACTTAAGGAAGTGACTAGAAATTGTGGGCGCATTGGTGATCATTTTCCAATGTTCTATAGATTCAGGATCAGTTCCTGTGGATTCAAGGGTAGCTAATGTTATCCCACTTTTTAATAAAGGCATGAGAGAGAAAACAGGGAATTATAATAATAATAATAATAATGGATGGGATTTATATAGCGCCTTTCTAGATACTCAAGGCGCTTTACTCATTCACTCCTCAGTCACACTCGGTGGTGGTGAGCTACTTCTGTAGCCACAGCTGCCCTGGGGCAGACTGACGGAAGCGTGGCTGCTAATCTGCGCCTACGGCCCCTCCGACCACCACCAATCACTCACACACATTCACACACATTCGCACGCAGGCAAAGATGGGTGAAGTGTCTTGCCCAAGGACACAATGACAGTATACACTCCAAGCGGGATTCGAACCGGCTACCTTCCGGTCGCCAGCCGAACACTTAGCCCATTGCGCCACCTACAGACCAGTTAGCTTGACATCGGTGGTGGGGAAAATACTGGAGTCAATTATAAAAGATGAAATAGCAGCACACTTGGATAGTAGTAGCAGAGTCAGCATGGATTTACGAAGGGGAAATCATGCTTGACTAATGTTCTGGAATTTTTTAAGGATGTAACTAGGAAAATGGACAAGGGAGAGCCAGTAGATGTAGTGTACCTGGACCATCAGAAAGCCTTTGATAAGGTCCTACATAGGAGATTAGTGGGTAAAATTAGAGCACATGGTATTGGAGAGAGGGTGCTGGCATGGATAGAAAATTGGTGGGCAGACAGGAAACAAAGAGTAGGGATTAACGGGTCCCTTTCAGAATGGCAGGCAGTGACTAGTGGGGTACCGCAAGCCCGGTGATGGGACCGCAGCTATTTATAATATACATTAATGATGTAGATGAATGGATTAAAAGTAACATTAGCAAATTTGCAGATGACACAAAGCTGGGTGGCAGTGTCAACTGTGAAGAGGATGCTATGAGAATGCAGGGTGACTTGGACAGGTTAGGGGAGTGGGAGATGCATGGCAGATGCAGTTTAATGTGGATAAATGTGAGGTTATCCACTTTGGTGGCAAAAACAGGAAGGCAGATTATTATCCAAATGGAGTCAAGTTAGGAAAAAAGGAAATACGACGGGATCTGGGGGTCCTTGTTCATCAGTCAATGAAAGTATGCATGCGGGTACAGCAGGCAGTGGAGAGAGTAAATGGAATGTTGGCCTTTATAACAAGAGGAGTTGAGTATAGGAGCAAAAAGGTTCCTCTGCAGTTGTAGAGGAACTGGAGAGGTCCTCCGCAGGGCTCTAGTGAGACCAATATTATGTGCAGTTTTGGTCTCCCAATTTGAGGAAGGACATTCTTGCTATTGAGAGGGTGCAGTGTAGGTTCACCAGGTTAATTCCCGGTATGACGGGACTGTCATATGTTGATAGAGTGGAACGGCTGGGCTTGTACACTCTGTAACTTAGAAGGATGAGAGGGGATCTTATTGAAACATATAAGATTATTAAGGGTTTGGACACGCTAGAGGCAGGAAACATGTTTCTGATGTTGGGGGGGTCTAGAACCAGGGACCACAGTTTAAGAATAAGCGGTAAGCCATTTAGAACGGAGATGAGGAAAAACATTTTCACACAGAGAGTTGTGAGTCTGTGGAATCCTCTGCCTCAGAGGGCGGTGGAGGCTGGTTCTCTGGATACTTTCAATAGAGAGCTAGACAGAGCTCTTACAGATAGCGGAGTCAAGGGATATGGGTAGAAGGCAGGAACGGGGTACTGATTGTGGATGATCTGCAATGATCACATTGAATGGTGGTGCTGTATCGAAGGGCGAATGGCCTACTCCTGCACCTATTGTCTATTGTCTATTGAATGAAATTAGAAATACAAGGGGGGAGCAAGATGGCTTGGTGCTATAAATTTGAGATCAAGGTCGAACTAGGTGATTATCTGATATTATCCTGTCCAATGTGTAAAAACAGAGCCATCTGTTTTCAGCCGTTAATATTATGGAGAAAGGGAAGAGTTACTCCTATTAATTTATCAGTGCCACAGAGTGCATGGCATATACTCACTAAAATTCCTCTGGGCTAATTCATACTGCATTATATATAAATGCCAAAACTCTTCAGATTCTTTAAGAAAAATCACCCATCTGGGCAGAAAAGTAAGACAAATTTGGAGAGTGTTTTTTAAAACTTAATGTAGTATATTTGCACATAAAAATTTATTATCTTATAATGATATTGTGAATGGGCAGGTCGGCACTGTTGCACAGCAGCAGAGTTGCTGCCTCACAGCGTCAGACACCCATGTTTGATCCTGACTACGGGTGCTTGTCTGTATGGAGTTTGGACGTTCTCCTTGTGATCTGCATGGGTTTCCTCGAAGAAGTCGGCTTCCTCCCGCACTCCAGACGTACGCAGGTTAATTGGTGTGGTATTAAAAAAATGAAAATGTGTCCCTAGTGTAGAATAGTGTTAATGTGCAGGGATCGCTGGGCAGTGCGGACACGGTGGGCCAAAGGTGTTTGTTTCTGTGCCATATCTCTAAACTGAACTGAACTCATCTAGACAGGGAGAAAAAAATGTAGTCTGAAATCAGATGAAGGGCAGTAGTGATTTAATGGTATAAGTAACTGTGGAGCATGGGTGGAAATGTTTTGTTAAAATATCTAATAAGTGGATAAATCTCCAGGTCCTGACAAGATATTCCCTAGGACATTGAGGGAAGTTAGTGTAGAAATAGCCGGGGCTATGACAGAAATATTTCAAATGTCATTAGAAACGGGAATAGTCCCCGAGGATTGGCGTACTGCGCATGTTGTTCCATTGTTTAAAAAGGGTTCTAAGAGTAAACCTAGCAATTATAGACCTGTTAGTTTAACTTCAGTGGTGGGCAAATTAATGGAAAAGATACTTAGAGATAATATATATAAGCATCTGGATAAACAGGGTCTGATTAGGAACAGTCAACAAGGATTTGTGCCTGGAAGGTCATGTTTGACTAATCTTCTTCAATTTTTTGAAGAGGTTACTAGGGAAATTGACGAGGGTAAAGCAGTGGATGTTGTCTATATGGACTTTAGTAAGGCCTTTGATAAGGTTCCTCATGGAAGGTTGGTTAAGAAGGTTCAACTGTTGGGTATAAATGCAGGAATAGCAAGATGGATTCAACAGTGGCTGAATGGGAGAAGCCAGAGGGTAATGGTGGATGGCTGTTTATCGGGTTGGAGGCAGGTGACTAGTGGGGTCCCTCAGGGATCTGTGTTGGGTCCTTTGTTGTTTGTCATGTACATCAATGATCTGGATGAAGGTGTGGTAAATTGGATTAGTAAGTATGCAGATGATACCAAGATAGGGGGTGTTGTGGATAATGAAGAGGATTTCCAAAGTCTACAGAGTGATTTAGGCCATTTGGAAAAATGGGCTGAAAGATGGCAGAGGAGTTTAATGCTGATAAATGTGAGGTGCTACACCTTGGCAGGACAAATCAAAATAGGACGTACATGGTAAATGGTAGGGAATTGAAGAATACAGTTGAACAGAGGGATCTGGGTATAACCGTGCATAGTTCCTTGAAGGTGGAATCTCATATAGATAGGGTGGTAAAGAAAGCTTTTGGTATGCTAGCCTTTATAAATCAGAGCATTGAGTATAGAAGCTGGGATGTAATGTTAAAATTGTACAAGGCATTGGTGAGATCAAATCTGGAGTATGGTGTACAATTTTGGTCGCCCAATTATAGGAAGGATGTCAACAAAATAGAGAGAGTACAGAGGAGATTTACCAGAATGTTGCCTGGGTTTCAACAACTAAGTTACAGAGATAGGTTGAATAAGTTAGGTCTTTATTCTCTGGAGCGCAGAAGGTTAAGGGGGGACTTGATAGAGGTCTTTAAAATGATGAGAGGGATAGACAGAGTTGATGTGGACAAGCTTTTCCCTTTGACAATAGGGAAGATTCAAACAAGAGGACATGACTTCAGAATTAAGGGACAGAAGTTTAGGGGTAATATGAGGGGGAACTTCTTTACTCAGAGAGTGGCAGCGGTGTGGAATGAGCTTCCAGTGGAAGTGGTGGAGGCAGGTTCATTGGTATCATTTAAAAATCAATTGGATAGGCATATGGATGAGAAGGGAATGGAGGTTTATGGTATGAGTGCAGGCAGGTGGGACTAAGGGGAAAAAAGTTGTTCGGCACGGACTTGTAGGGCCGAGATGGCCTGTTTCCGTGCTGTAATTGTTATTTGGTTATATGGTTAAATATCCTTTGGTCTATATCACACCAGCATTATTACAGAAATACTGAAACTATTATGATCCATTAAAAAAAATGAATCCAAACAGGAGAAAAAATAATAATACAAATTTGAAGCATTTTTTGTATCTTAACGTATATATTTACATATGAAAAATATATTATATGTTGTATGCCTTTTCAATTATGTTGTGAACGGAACCAGATTGAAGTGAAATCAGTCCATAAAGTGATTTAAAAATCATTCAGGATGATCAGTGGCAGTAAGTGAGAATAAAATGTTACTGCATTTTCAAAAAAAGGAGTCAAAAATAATGCCTTCAGTCTAATTAAAAATGTTTCTGAATAACAAAGATAGCAGGGATTTTACACCTGGTATCGTTTTTTTGCAAGCAATCTGTCTGACAGGCTCTGATATTAACTTACCCATGCAAATAAAACCATCATTATCTTTGCAGGGTAGAGACTAAAATTATAAACTTGTTTTTCAAGTAATGTTATAGCTGTTGAATCTGAGAAAGATAATAAATATTCTGTCACATTGCGCTGGGCGGAAAGCTGTGGCAGATGAAGCAAAACTTTGAATGTTGTCTGAGGAAGGGTCGCGACCCGAAGCATCACCCGTTCCTTCGCTCAAGAGATGCTGGCGATTCCGGCTGAGTTACTCCATCGTTTTGTGACTTTCTTCAGTGAAAACCAGCATCTTCCTTCTTACACTTTGTATTTAGGGGATTATTATGAAGGAGAAAGCATTGTGTTGTGAGCATTCAGTATTCACTATTTACTTTAATGTCATTTTAACTGAGTACTTTTATACACAGATGAAACGAAAAAAAATGTTTCTCAATCAGTTCCCTTCAGTGCAGTTAATAAAAACAGAATAAATAAATATAGCTTTAAAAAAAATTTAATTACCATATCTAAAAATAGACCTAATAGTCTAAATAATAAATAAAAAATAAATAAATAGACGAATAATTAAATAAATAAATAAATAGGCAGATGAGCAGATAAATAAATAAATAAATAAACAGATAAATAATTTTTTTTTTTTTAAATAAAAAAATAGATAGCTAGATAGATGGGCAGATAAATAAATAAATAAATAAATAGATAGGCGCGCGGATAAATAAATAAATAAACAGACAGCAGATAAATAAATAAATAAATAAATAGATGGATGAGCAGATAAATAAATAAATAAATAAATAAATAGACGATCAGACAGATAAATAAATAAATAAATAGATGGATAGATAAGTAAATAAATAAATAGATAAATAGATAAGTAAATAAATAAATAAATGGGAAATAAATTAAAAACAAATTAAAAATCATGACAGGAACAATCAACAGGGCACAACTTCCCAGCTATTCTCATACTTTTTTAAAATCTTTACTCCCCTTAAAGATCATGACTCCTTATTGACACACCGTTCCAGAGACTTTAGAGATACAGCATGGAAACAGGCCCTTTGGCCCACCCAGCTAGCGCCGACCAGCGATCACCCCACACACTAGCACTATCCTACACACTAGGAACAATTAACAATTTACAATTTACAGAAGCCCACTCAATCTAACAAACCTGCATGTCTCTGGAGTGTGGGAAGAAACAGGAGCATCTGGAGAATATATGGAGAATACACAAACTCTGTACAGACGGCACCCGTGCTCAGGAACAAACTCGAGTCTCTGGCACTGTAAGGCAGCAGCTCTAGGGCTGCACCACCTTGCCACCCAAAAATGCCAGTTGACATCTATGTTTTGGTGTTCAGTGTATTGGATAGCCAGTTAAATCGCAACACATCATGTCCTGTTTCAACACCCTTGCAGAAAAATGATCAGAATTTAAGAAAGGACCAAATTAATCAGATTCTTTTTTCCGTATGTTAACAATTAAATCTTTAAGTAGGTTATTGTGTACATGAATAGCTTTTTATATGTGTTGCTTCCTGCATTTAAATAGGCATAAGCTAATAACTACCATGCAGCTTTTAAAAATCATTATTCAAGATAAATCTCTCAATGTTATCTGTCAGAATAGCACCTCGCAGCATCCGATAATATGTATTCTACATCAGTGCACCCAGCTTGGCTCCAGATGCCTTGACAAATCCTATTGTGTGATCCTCTCTTGGCACTTCAATGGAATTAAAAGATTATACCACCTTCTGAACTACAGGAATAGAATTTTGTTTTTCCAAAATATATTTTCCTGCTGATAAATGCGATATGGAAGAAATAGATGATAAGTAAGAAAGTTAGTTTTCTTTGAAGTCTGCAGTTCCTCCAGACACATAGATATCAACTTGCCCAACCACATTTCCAGAACTCAATAATGGAAAATGGTTTCCAGTATCAATAAGTGACAGATAAGTGACAGAATACATGACGTTTTATTTTTCCGTTACATAGACACATAGAAATTAGGTGCAGGAGTAGGCCATTCGGCCCTTCGAGCCTGCACCGCCATTCAATATGATCATGGCTGATCATCCAACTCAGTATCCCGTACCTGCCTTCTCTCCATACCCCCTGATCCCTTTAGCCGCAAGGGCCACATCTAACTCCCTCTTAAATATAGCCAATGAACTGGCTTCAACTAACATCTGTGGCAGAGAATTCCACAGATTCACCACTCTCTGTGTGAAAAATGTTTTTCTCATCTCGGGCGTAAAAGATTTCTCCTTTATCTTTAAACTGTGACCCCTTGTTCAGGACTTCCCGAACATCGGGAACAATCTTCCTGCATCTAGCCTATCCAACTTCTTAAGAATTTTGTACGTTTCTATAAAATCCTCCCTCAATCTTCTAAATTCTAGCGAGTACAAGCCGAGTCTATCCTGTCTTTCTTCATATGAAAGTCCTGACATCCCAGGAATCAGTCTGGTGAACCTTCTCTGTACTCCCTCTAAGGCAAGAATGTCTTTCCTCAGATTTGGAGACCAAAATGTACACAATACTCCAGGTGTGGTCTCACCAATACCCTGTACAACTGCAGTAGAACCTCCCTGCTCCTATACTCAAATCCTTTTGCTATGAATGCTAACATACCATTCACTTTTTTCACTGCCTGCTGCACCTGCATGCCTACTTTTAATGACTGGTGTACCATGACACCCAGGTCTCATTGCATCTCCCCTTTTCCTAATCGGCCACCATTTAGATAAAGTCTACTTTCCTGTTTTTGCCACTAAAGTGGATAACCTCACATTTATCCACATTATACTGCATCTGCCATGCATTTGCCCACTGACCCAGCCTATCCAAGTCACCTGGCAGCCTCCTTGCATCCTCCTCACACCTAACATTGCCCCCCAGCTTAGTGTCATCCGCAAACTTGGAGATGTTGCATTCAATTCCCTCGTCCAAATCATTAATATATATTGTAAATAGCTGGGGTCCCAGCACTGAGCCTTGCGGTACCCCACTAGTCACTGCCTGCCATTGTGAAAAGGACCCGTTTACTCCTACTCTTTGCTTCCTGTCTGCCGGCCAGTTCTCTATCCACATCAATACTGAACCCCCAATACCGTGTGCTTTAAGTGTGTATACTAATCTCTTATGTGGGACCTTGTCGAAAGCCTTCTGAAAGTCCAGATATAACACATCCACTGGTTCTCCCTTATCCACTCTACTAGTTACATCCTCGAAAAATTCTATAAGGTTCGTCAGACATGATTTACCTTTCGTAAATCCATGCTGACTTTGTCCAATGATTTCACCACTTTCCAAATGTGCTGCTATCCCATCTTTAATAACTGACTCTAGCAGTTTCCCCACTACCGATGTTAGACTAACTGGTCTGTAATTCCCCATTTTCTCTCTCCCTCCCTTTTTAAAAAGTGGGGTTACATTAGCTACCCTCCAGTCCTCAGGAACGACTCCAGAATCTAAAGAGTTTTGAAAAATTATCACTAATGCAAAGGCAGTTTCCAAAATGGCAGCAAACCCAGGCAACTGTTTACATGCTAGCCACAGGAGCAGATCTACAAACCCACATTTCAATCACTCCACACTTTTAAATCTCTACTCCTGCAGCAACATTTACTAGCATTCCATTGCACAAAATATTATTCCTTTATCATGTATCTATACACTGTGAATGGCTCATGTATTGTCTTCCCCTGACTGGTTAGCATGCAACAAAAACATTTGTAAAATGACTTACTGCACACACAAGTCTTTTTACTGTAACTGTTTATTAATACTAGAGTTAACACTAGGCTGTAGCTGTCCGTGGTCATCACTGGAGCTAGAGAGCGAGCTAGAGGTGGGGACACTACAATTATACTGGAGACAACGGGGAGTGGTTAGTAATGGGGAGGTCACTAGGGTTAAAGGAACATGCACTGATCTACATCCTTCCTCTTAGAAACAAAAGCATGGCAGGTACTATACAGAGTGACCACGGCTCATACGCTACGAACACCAGTCGCACCGGCAACAGTATAAAACTATGCGAGCTCCCCGTAGCGGACAGGCGGCTTGACCAGCCGGCCAGAGCAGGTGCGTAAGCCGACCTCCTCCTCATCGTCGGGAACAGAAGGGACAGCAACCGGGGGAGCGGCAGGAGAGGCGGGCGGAGGAGAACGCGGGGCTCCGGGCGGAGAAACAGGCTTGGCAGGCGAGGCAGGTTTGACGGGCGAGGCTGGCTTGACAGGCGAGGCAGGGGATCGGGCGGACAGTTGTGAGGGTAGGGTGCGCGGCATGCGAGGTGTTGTCGGGGCGTGAGGGGCGACAGGAGTCCGAGAAGAAATGGGGGGGTGGGAAGGATCCGCGGGAGGCGGAGCGGGCTCATTCACAAGCAGCAGGTGCTGGCGGGAGCGACGGTAGATAGCCCCCTCGTAGTCGACGAAGTAGGAGCGCGGAGAACCGGCGTCGCCGACTACGACGGCCAGGCGGTAGTGGCCAGAGGGGGACTGCATTCGGACAACCTGCCCTGGGAACAGACGTGGAAGGGGCCGGGCGGATCTGTCGAAGGAGCGCTTCTGGATCGCCTGTTTCTCGACAATGCGCTCAGTGACAGTGGCAGGATTCTGTACAGAGGGCTTGAGGGACTGCTGGGAGACCGGCAGGGGAGGTCTGGTGGTGCGTGACATAAGGCGCTGGGCAGGGGAACCGAGCGCGGGGTCGCGGGAAATGTTGCGGAGGTTGAGCAGGGCAAGGTGGAAATCAGCACGGAACAGGCGGCAGTGTTCCAGCAGCTCCTTGGTGCTACGTACGGCCCGCTCAGCAAGTCCGTTGCTCTGAGGAAACTCGGGGCTGCTGGTAATGTGGTGAAAGTTCCAACGGGCAGCGAAGGTTTTAAACTCGTCGCTGGAGAATTGGCTGCCGTTGTCGGACCGGAGGGTCACCGGGGAGCCGAAGGTGGAGAAGTGGCGGCGAAGCTTCCCGATGACAGCAGCAGAGGTGATGGAGGTCAGCTGGTCGACCTCGAACCAGCTGGAATAGGTGTCCACCAGGACCAGGAAGTGCTTTCCGCGCCACTCAAAGAGGTCGGTGGCAACGGCCATCCATGGGAGCTCTGGGGCCGGCGGTTGCAGGAGAGGCTGGCGCTGCTGATGGGGGTGCAGGGTGTTGCAGGCAGCGCAGGCGGAGACCCTGTCACGGATGTCCTGAGCCATACCTGGCCAGTAGAATTGGCTCTGGGCACGGGATATAGTAGCTTCCACCCCAGGGTGGCCGCTGTGAGCAGTCTGGAAGTAATGATCCCGCAGTGCGGCAGGCACTACGACTTTGTGACCCTTTACCACCACGCCGGCGTGAAGCACCAGTTCATCGCGAACGAGGAAATAAGGTGCAGCGCCAGCAGGCAGTTCGGAGCGACGGTCAGGCCAACCACGGCGGATAACGTCCGCAAGTTGTTGCAGGGCAGGATCATCAGCAGTATGTTGGACCAGGGACTGCATCTGCTGTGAAGGAACGATGTTGACGTTTAGTACCAGAAGATCCGAGGATTCGTACGGGTGGCGGACAACGGAGGGCAGCGGAGCACGAGACAGGGTGTCAGCTACAAACATGTCTTTGCCCTTACGGTAGACGATCTGGAACGTGAAACGCTGGAGCTGCAGCATCATGCGCTGCAACCGGGAAGAAGCAACATGGATAGGTTTATTCAGGATTGTCACCAACGGCTGGTGGTCAGTCTCGATGGTGAAAGAGTTGCCGAGGATGTAGTCTTTAAACTTGGAGCAAGCGAAGACCACGGCAAGCAGTTCTTTTTCAATCTGGGCATAGCGCTGCTCGGCAGGGGTCATGGTGCGAGAAGCGTAGGAGACGGGCAGCTGAAGGCCGTCATAGAGCTGCAGACAAGCGGCACCGAGACCGAACTTGGAGGCATCGCAAGTGAGGATAATGGGTCGGTGCAGATCAAAAAATTTCAAAGTCAGGGTAGCGGCAAGCTTCAACTTCAGAGCCACGAAAGCCGATTGGTGATGCGGGAGCCAGACCCACGCGGAGTCCTTTTTGATTAGTTCCCGCAGGGGGGGCACTCAGTTCACTGAGGTCGGGTATGAACTTACCCAGGTAATTGACCATGCCCAGGAAGCGCTGCAGGCCAGGGACGTCGGTAGGAGCGGGCATTTCTGTGACCGCTGACGTTTTCTGGGGGTCGGGCTTGAGACCCCTTGCCGTGAAGACATGGCCAACGTAAGTGACTTCCGGGACCCGGAATCGACATTTCTTCGGGTTAAGCTTGAGGTTTATCACCCGCGCTCTGTCCAGGACTTTGCAGAGGTTCAGGTCGTGCTCAGCAACGTCCCTCCCGTACACCAGAATGTCGTCCACGATGATGGCGCACGGTAAGCCGGCAAACAGCTGTTCCATGGTGCGCTGGAAAACCTCGCTGGCAGAGTTGATCCCAAACGGCATGCGGAGGAAACGGAACCGGCCGAAGGGAGTGCTGAAGGTAGTGAGGAATGAGGAGTGTTCGTCCAGAGGGATCTGCCAGAAGGAGCTCTTGGCATCTAGGACAGAAAAGACAGTGGCAGGACCGACCTGTGCAGCGACGTCCTCTACCGTCCGCATGGGGTAGTGGGGGCGCTTGATGGCAAGGTTGAGGTCCTTGGGGTTGATGCAGATCCGGATCTCGCTTTTGTCCTTCTTGGCGGCGACGACCATGGTGGAGACCCACCTGGTGGGAGCGCTCACCTCCTTGAGGATGCCCATGGTCACCATATCGCGCAGAGTAGACTCCACGCGGCCCTTCATGGCAAAGGACACGCGGTGTGCCGGCCGAATCACCGGGTCGACGCTGGGGTCGACAACAATCTTATAGTCGCAGGGTAGTTTGCCCAGAACGTCATCAAAGCGGTCGGGGTACTCGGTCAGTGGGTCCATGGGGGCCTGCACCAGGTGAATGCTGTGGTGGAATGAGACTAGCCCCAGGTCCTGACACGCACGGGCGCCCAGCAGGGTGACGTTGTCAGAGTCCAGCAGGTGGAAAGTGAGGGGCCGAGAGGTCTCTAGAACTGTACAGATAAGAGTTGCCTTACCCACGGGAACCAGAACGCCCCCCCCCCGTAGGCATGGAGGCAGGTGTCGCCAGGAAGAACTTTCTCACCAGATCTGATCTGCTTGAAAAGGCTTATTGACATAACATTGGCGAAAGCGCCAGTATCGACCTTGGCTGAAAAGGAATGGCCGTTCACAGTAACATGCACAGAGGGGTCCGTAATCAGAGCAGGTGCACCCAAGAGTGAAAAAATAGTTGGATCTTCATGGGAGGGGAGTGCATCAGAGCCTGGGAGCTCCTCCAGCTCGTACTGAGGAAGCAGAGCGCTATCAGGGAGTGCAAGGTTGTTTAGATCGGCGAGGTTGTTTAGACTCCTTCTCGGAGCAGGGACGGGCTTCCCACGGGAACGGCAGGCGGCAGAAAAGTGGTTGAGTTTGCCACAGGAAAGACAGGTCTTGCCCTGTGCGGGGCAAACGTTTGAGGGATGTGCTGTAAAATGACAGTTAGGGCAGCGGCCAGTCGAGGTGGCGACCTTTATGGGGAGAGCCGCGGGGTTTCGTCGTGTAGTCAGGCGACCGGCTTGACCGGTGAAGTTAATGTCCTGGGGAGCCTGTCTGGCCACGGAACTAACGGCTTCGGACATGCGGGCAGCATACATAGCATCCCGCAGTGTGAGATCGGGTTTCACTAAGAGCTGCTCACGCAGTCTATCGTTGCGGAGACCATTAACCAGGACGTCCCTAATTAATTCGTCAGGGGTGATTGTGTCAAGCCGGCAGCGCTGAGCCAGGTGATGCAAGGCGGCAATATAAGCGCCGACAGGCTCGCCTGGCAGCTGCTGCCTCTGGAAGAATTTGAAGCGTTCTATGATGTTGTTGGTGGGTATATCACAGAGGGCAGCGAACTTAGCGATGAGACATACCGGGTCGTTACGGTCCTCTCCGGCGGCGAAATGGAACGATGCATATTGATCCATAGCTGCAGGTCCCGCGAGGTTGAGCAACAGGTGAGCCTGTACAGCAGGAGTGGCATCAGGATGGGCAATGGCAATGTAGTGTTCGAAATCGCGCTGGAACACGGTCCAGCGATGGACAATGTCCGTGTCGAAGACCAACGTGTCTGGTCGACGACAGGAGTGGGACATGATAAAACGAACGGAGGGAAGGACTGGGAGAAAGAAATAAGAAAATAAAAACCGATAAACAGGAGACGCAGGTCTACCGCTGTGACACCATGTAAAATGACTTACTGCACACACAAGTCTTTTTACTGTAACTGTTTATTAACACTAGAGTTAACACTAGGCTGTAGCTGTCCGTGGTCATCACTGGAGCTAGAGAGCGAGCTAGAGGTGGGGACACTACAATTATACTGGAGACAATGGGGAGTGGTTAGTAATGGGGAGGTCACTATGGTTAAAGGATCATGCACTGACCTACACCATTTATGGGTGCCCTCCTCTAATTCCCATTACGGGTGCTCTCTCCTAATTCATCATTTAGTGGTGCCCTCCCCTAATTCATCATTTAGTGGTGCCCTCCCCTAATTCATCATTTAGTGGTGCCCTCCCCTAATTCCCATTTATGGGTGCCCTCCTCTAATTCCCATTAAGGGTGCTCTCCCCTAATTCATCATTTAGTGGTGCCCTCCCCTAATTCTCAATTTAATGATTCACCCCATTATAATTAGATAGTCTGCTAGCCAGATAGCTAGATAGGTAGATCTATAGCTACAGATCTAGATTGTTGATGGTTAGCTAGATTGCTAATCAGCAGGTAGACACAAAATGCTGGAGTAACAGCGGGTTAATCCACTCACTACACCATTGATTTTATTCACAAAATTCTGCCAACATACATTTCTCTCATTTCAATTCACGAGTTAGAAATTTGTCAGAATAATTCACGATGCCTCACCTGCAACTATTTCCCCGCACAAAGTGTTTCTGCAGACAGAGGGCTAACCAATTGCAGGAAAATGTGTTAATTTACAGCTTACTATTAATGGGAATGATCTTTGTTCCACTCCTTTCATTGAGAATCTTCTTCTGCACTAATCAATGTCATAATTTAACATCGCTATTCGTCATGTCGTGCCAAACCTGTGTTGTGCCAGGTGCAGACTATTTCATGCTTCGAAATCTGAATGATATCAAAAGTGTCCACATCAACATTCATTCTTTATTCCCTTCTCAGTCTCTTCTGTAATTATTAATGTATGAGTTGAGTACAGCTTTAGTTTGGATCAAGGGGAGACTTTTTTTTACTGAAAGCAACAAGTAAAAAGAGATGCATGTCAAGAACATCATAAATAATAATTATTTTGCAGGATGATTGACTGAGCATTAAGTTTCTTGCACCATGGTGGAGCAGCTGAGAGCAATTAGTATATGTTCTCGCTACTTACAGGGGAGGGACCGGGCAGTCGGGTTTTAGGATTGTTTATTGCATAAATTCAGACTGATTGTAGACTTTCCATGGGGCATAGAACTACATAATAATACGTTCTGTACTGGGGAAAATTAGTGAGCCATAAAGAGTCACTCAGTTGCAATCCAGCTGATGAATAACTAAATTCACATTCTAAATGTGGTGCTTGAATTAATCTGGATCAGTCAAGATGAAGAGCCACCAATGAAATTGATTGCTCCCTCATTTTGGTTAAACTAATTAGTCATAAGTGATAGGAGCAGAATTAGGCCATTCGGCCCATCAGATCTACTCGGCCATTCAAGCAATGCTGATCTATCTCTCCCTCCTAACACCATTTTCCTGGTTTGTCACCATAACCCCTGACACCCGTACTAACTGTAGACATACACCAGACACAGTATGTGATTCAAGTTCATCCTTTAATCAGCACCAAGACTTTTACAGCATAAAGGATGGTTGGTAGTCAGTACATCCTAGCTGCTCGAACTGAACCGTGCCGGAAGCAAGTGTTAGTCTAAGTGTTACAGTGGGGTGGAGTTAGTGATGCTGGCTTGTGTGTGATTGGTTGACATGCATCATCAATCTACACTAATCAAGAATCGATCTATCTCTGCTTTAAGAAATATCCACTGACTTGGCCTCCACAGTCTTCTGTTCCAATGTATTCCACAGATTCACCACCCTCTTACTTAAGAAATTCCTCCTCATCTTCATCCTAAAGGAATGTCCTTTAATTCTGAGGCTGTGACCTCTAGTCCTAGGCTCCCCCACTAGTGGAAACATCCTCTACATATCCATTCTATCCAGACCTAAACAGGCTTGCATCCAATTGAACAGCCATCTTGTCAGAGAGAAGTCTTTTGGACAAACAGATCATCAAATGCATAGGTACACAAAAGTGCTGGAGAAACTCAGCGGGTGCAGCAGCATCTATACAACGAAGGAAATAGGCAACGTTTCGGGCCGAAACCCTTCTTCAGACTGATCGGGGGGTGGGGAGAGGCGGGGAGAAGAAAGGAAAAAGGAGGAGGAGCCCGAGGGCTGAGGGAGAGGTAGGAAGGGGAGGAGACAGCAAGGGCTAACGGAATTGTGAGAATTCAATGTTCATGCCACCAGGATGCAGTCACCCCAAGCGGAATATGAGGTGCTGTTCCTCCAATTTCCGGTGTTGCTCACTCTGGCCGTGGAGGAGGCCCAGGACAGAAAGGTTGGATACGGAATGGGAGGGGGAGTTGAAGTGCTGAGCCACAGGGAGATCAGGTTGGTTATTGCGGACCGAGCGGAGGTGTTTGGCAAAACGATCGCCAAGCCTACGCTTGGTCTCACCGATGTAGATCAGCTGACATCTAGAGCAGCGGATGCAATAGATGAGGTTGGAGGAGGTGCAGGTGAACCTCTGTCTCACCTGGAACGACTGCTTGGGTCCTTGAATGGAGTCAAGGGGGAAGGTAAAGCGACAAGTGTAGCATCTCTTGCGGTTGCAAGGGAAAGTGCCCAAGGAGGGGGTGGTGCGGGAGGGAAGGGAAGAATTGATCAGGGATTTACGGAGGGAGCGGTCTTTGCGGAAGGCAGACGGGGGGAGATGGGGAAATGTGGCGAGTGGTGGGGTCACGTTGGAGGTGGCGGAACTGACGGAGGATTATGTGTTGTATGTGCCGGCTAGTGGGGTGGAAGGTGAGGACCAGGGGAACTCTGCCCTTGTTGCGAGTGGGGGGATGGGGAGAGAGAGCAGTGTTACGGGGTATGGAGGAGACCCTGGTGCGAGCCTCAGCTATAGTAGGGGAGGGATTCCCTGAAGAATGTGGACATTTGCAATGCCCTGGTGTGGAACACCTCATCCTGGGAGCAGATGCAGAGACGGTAGACGGAGGAATTGAGAATAGGGGATGGAGTCCTTACAGGGTGGGAGGAAGAGTAGTCTAGATAGCCGTGGGAGTCAGTGGGCTTATAGTGGATGTCGGTCAGAAGTCTATCTACACAGGGGAGAGGGAAATGGGAGATATGGAGGAGTAATGTGCCCCCTCTCCCCTGACTCTCAGTCTGAAGAAGGGTCACGACCTGAAACATCACCCATTCCTTCTCTCCAGAGATGCTGCCTGCCCCGCTGAATTACTCCAGCACTTTGTGTCTATTAAGCACCAGTTCTCAACATTTCTCGTTGGGCCGGTTGCATTTTCCATGCATTTCTAGTTGCCCCATTTCAGGAAGGATGTGGAGGCTTTAGAAAGGATTCAGAGAAAGTTTGGTTTAGTTTAGTTTAGTTTATTGTCACGTGTACTGAGGTACAGAGAAAAGCTTTTGATGCGTGCTAACCAGTCAGTGGAAATACCATTAATCATAATAACAACTGGGCCAGCTACAGTGTACAGTGAACGTGATAGAGGGGATAATGTTTAGTGCAAGATAAAGTCCAGTAAAGTCCGATTAAATAGACCAAGGGTATCCGATGAGGTATATTGTAGCTCAGGACCGCTCTCTAGTTGTTGTTAGGATAGTTCAGTTGTGCTAATAACTGCTGGGAAGAAACTGTCCCTGAATCTGGATGTGTGCATTTTCAACTGTGGGGTGTTACCACAATAATACCTGGATTAGGGCTATCAGCTACGGGGAGAGGTTGGACAGACTTGGATTGTTTTCTCTGGAACACTGGAGGTTGAGAAGAGACCTGATAGAAATATAGAAAATTATGAGAGGCATATATAGAGTGGGGAGTCTGGACCTTTTATCCAGGATGGAAATATCAAATACGGGAGGGCATAGCTACAATACAATACAATACAATTTATTTGTCGTTTGGACCCCGTTGAGGTCCAAACGAAATGTTGTTTCTGCAGTCATACATACAAAACGAAAAAGACCCGAGACACAACACAATTTACACAAACATCCTTCACAGCGCATCTTCTCCTCGCTGTGAAGGAAGGCAAAAAAAAAACATATCTCTCCCCTGCACTCCTCTCTCCCCCCCATGTCAGAGTCAAAGACAGAGTCAAAGCCCCCAGCGGGCGATGTTAAATGTCCCGCAGCCATTAAAGCCACGCCGGGTGATGCAAGGCCAAGCACCGGGTCTTGGTGTTGGAGCCCCGGCGGGCGCTCGCAAAGTCCCGTGGCCATTCCAAGCCGCGTGGGGAGATGATGTAAGGCCCCGCTCCAGATACTCTTCAACCCCGCAACTCGGGCGGGAGAAGTCGCCGTTGCGGAAGCCCCGAAAAGCGGTCTCCAACCAGGGACCCGCGGGCTCCCGGTGTTGCCGTCCGCCAGACCCGCAGCTGCAGCCTCCGAATCTCCGGGGGTCGGGCCACAGCAGCGCTCCACCACAGCTCGGCCAGCTCCGTGAAGGTGAATCGTCCGCAGCTCCGCGACTGGAGCCCCAGGTCGTTCCTGCTGAAGGCCACTCCACGTAGCAGCCCCAACGACAACAGAGACCCGACAAAGAAAAGGTCGGGTCTCCCGTGCAGGGGAAAGATTTTAGAGTTTCCCCCACCCCCCGCCCCCCACACACACACATACCCCGACAAAAAAATAATTAAAAACTACATTTAAACGAAACAGAAAATACAAGGCGAGTAGGGCAAAGTTTAAAGGAGATGTGCGGGGCAAGTTTTCTGAACAGAGGATGAGGAGTGTCTGGAGCCCACTGCCGGGAATTATGGTGGAAGCAGACAACCAGTAAGGCATTTAAAATATTTTTGGATAGGCACACAAATATGCAGGGAATGGAGGGATATGAATTATAACTGTATAATATTTATTATAACAATATATTATTATATTATGATAATTATATAATTATTGTAACTACCTTCCAGGATGAATAAAGTTGTATCGTATCATATCGTATTGTATATGCAGGCAGAGAAGAGTTGCCTTGGCACCATGGTCGGCACAGACATTATGGGCCAAAGTGCCTGTTCCTGTGTTGCAATGTTCTAGGTTCTATGTTCCATGTAATATGTCACATGAGCCAATTATTTATTGTCCATTCTCCGATGTCAGAGAAGTATCATTGAAGTATTCTTATTATTCCGGGTATGCAGTTTCTACAGACTGCACAGATTACATAGCTTCCCCAAGAATATATTATTCAGGACTCACAGCTGCAAAAATATCATTATTTATGAATGTGAATTTTCTTTCACCATAATCAATATGAGTGAAATATGAAAAATGTCTGCCTCTTCTTGTGATACTCTGTCATTTACAGACGTCTTTGCTTCAGAGAGATGCATCAATTAAAAATCTGAAAATAGCCCTGGTGTCATTACTATACAACAAAACTGACATGTATATTTTAATAAGCAATCAGTTTAGAAGAAACAATTAGAAGCATAAGAGGCTGTTTCTGTGGCTATACAAAGCAACACATTCATATATTTAATATATATTTTTTATTATTTTAAAGTGAGACAAATGATTTGAAAATCATAATCTTAAGTACAGTGGGGTAGGAATTAAGAATGTTTAACCATTAACAGATATTAAGATTTTGTGTAATAATCTCTTTTTGCATATGCATCCCGTTTATTTCCAGCATTTTTGCTGCTTCTTTAAAGCCTGTTACTTACTGAAGGCTGTATCAATGTTTTATAGACGTTTCCAGCAACAGTCTGTGATAAATCCTTAAATAAACTATACACACTTTGCTTGGAGTTCTCATATTTTGCATCAGTCTCCACGGTCTGCCGGTTGAGATTAGGAACTCAGTGAGCACACATAATTCACAACATCACAATGTGTCGCACAGTGGATGGACACTGCTGCCTCATAGTTCCAGTGATCCTGGAGTCAAGCCTGATCTTTGGTAACATCTGTAGGGACTTTCACACAAAAGGGTGGTGGGTGTGTGGAACAAGCTGCCAGAGGAGGTAGTTATAACCATATAACCATATAACAATTACAGCACGGAAACAGGCCATCTCGACCCTTCTAGTCCGTGCCAAACACATAATCTCCCCTAGTCCCATATACCTGCGCTCAGACCATAACCCTCCATTCCCTTCCCATCCATAGTTGAGGCAGGAACTATCCCAACATTTAAGAAACGGACAAATACGTGGATAGGACAGGTTTGGAGGAATATGGACCAAATGGCGGAGTAGACTTGATGGACCGAATGGCCTTTCTGCCTTCCATCGCAGTGAGGAGATGTCGGACACTCACTGTGATGGATGTTTATGTAAACTGTGTTAAGTGTGGGTCTTGGATTGTTTTGTAATATAAAAAACTGTAGAAATGGAATTTCGTTCAAACCCAGGTTTGAATGACAATAAATAGCATTCTGTTCTATTCTATTCTATTCTATCAATTATGATCTTATGAAACGCAGGCAGTGGGACTAGTGTAGCTGGGACATGTTGGCCGGTCGGTGTTGGCAAGATGGGCCGAAGGGCCTGTTTCCACACTGTATTACTATGATTATGTGACTTCTCCTCGTGTACATGAAATTATGAGAGGAACAGCGAGGGTATACAATCAGATTCTTTCTCCTAGAGTGGAAATGTCAAAGACTCAAGGGTCAAGCTTTAAGGTCTAAAGGAGATGCAGGGCAAGTTTTTTGACCCAGAGAATGGTGGGTGTCTGGAAGGCGCTGCCAGCGGTGGAAGTGGAGGCAGATATGATGGGGCATTTTGGAGGCTTTTAGATGTGAACATGGAAAGATGGGAAATGGGGGAATATTGATCACATGCAAGCAAAGGGAACTAGTTTAACTTGTTGAACGGTTTTTCTCCAGGGTTGTTGCTTGACCTGCTAAGTTACACCATTTTATGTTTATCTCAAGTTCAAGTTCGAGTACGTCAAGTTTGCGTTTATTGTCACTTAACCAACTAAGGTACAGTGAAATTTGAGTTGATATCTCTGATGTAAAGCAGCATCTGCTTATAGAAACTTACAAAATCTTATAGAAACTTACAAAATTCTTAAGGGGTTGGACAGGCTAGATGCAGGAAGATTGTTCCCGATGTTGGGGAAGTCCAGGACAAGGGGTCACAGCTTAAGGATAAGTGGGAAATAATCTCTTTAATCTTTAAAACCGAGATGAGAAGAACTTTTTTCACACAGAGAGTGGTGAATCTCTGGAACTCTCTGCCACAGAGGATAGTTGAGGCCAGTTCATTGGCTATATTTAAGAGGGAGTTAGATGTGGCCCTTGTGGCTAAGGGGATCAGGGGGTATGGAGAGAAGGCAGGTACGGGATACTGAGTTGGATGATCAGCCATGATCATATTGAATGGCGGTGCAGGCTCGAAGGGCCGAATGGCCTACTCCTGCACCTAATTCCTATGTTTCTATGTTTCTATCTGCACTTCCGTCCTGCACAGTTTAAAATCACAGTCTGAAGAAAGGTTTTGGCCCGAAACGTCGCCTATTTCCTTCGCTCCATAGATGCTGCTGCACCCGCTGAGTTTCTCCAGCATTTTTGTGTACCTCCAGTTTAAATGGCATCATGTTTGGCATGGACATGATACCAAGGGTCTGTTCCTGTACTGTACCATGATCATTTGGATTTTCTGTTTCATTCCAAAGAACAGCTCAATCAGTTAACGGCCTGTCTCACTGTACGAGGTAATTCAAGAGTTCTCCCCAGTTCTCCCCTGATTCGAGCTCCAGTAATGTACGTAGCGGGTACGTAGGGGCTCGTACGAGTAAAGATTTTTCATCGCGAGTATTTTTTTACTCGTGGACATTTTTCACGGTGTTGAAAAAACGTCACGAGTTTACCGGATTTCCCGAGTACCTACCGTTACTCATACGAGCCACCGCGTGACATCCACGAGTTCCTACATACCCGCTACGTACATTACACGAGCTCGAATCAGGGGAGAACGCGGGAAAACTCTTGAATTACCTCGAACAGTAGGACAGGCCGTTCACTATAAATTGATTGAGTGCAGGTAGGTGGTAGAACAATCGGGTGGAGTTGATCAATATATGAGATCAGATATAGATATATGCCATTTATTGTCACTATACATGTACAGTGAAACTGAAAGCTGCTCGTACTCAGTGCATACATACAATTTAGCACAAAAAACAAGAAACAGAAAAAACAAAAAACAGAAGGGAGATGGGGGGGGGGGGGGGGGGGAATAGGTGCACAAATTCTGCGGCGCTACATACATATATACATATATATAGATGGAAGTCCGTGTTGGGCGGTGTAGTCAGTGCATGTGTGAATTTGAATTTATAGTAGTTATAATTCTCGGAAAGCAACTATTCCTGAGTCTGTTTGTCCTGGATTTGATGCACCTATAGCGCCTTCCAGAGGGCAGCAGGTCGAACAGTCCAAACGCAGGACGGGAGCTGTCTTTGATGATCTTCTTTGCCCTGCTAAGGCAGCGGGAGGTGTAGATGTCCATCAGGGAGGGGAGAGGGCAGCCAATGATCTTCTGTGCTGTCCTAGTTACCCTCTGAAGCCTCTCCCTGTCTGCCATAGTGCAGCTGCTGATCAGTCAGGAATGTAACTGGAAAGCAATTTAACACAGCTTTACCCATATTACAAATATATATATGTATATTTATATTTTAGTCTAACTAATTGCCTGGCAGATGAACTAAATCTAATCACGGTTACAATCTCTCCATGAAGGTCTACCAGTCGGATCTCAAATCGTCCCAGATGTCTTGTACATGTTAAGAATTGTCAGCCTGATAATTAGTGATCCTAAACTGCGATTTCCTGAATGTCTTTACTAAATCAAATTAGTGTGTCCTTCTAACCTTCCTCTCTGGCGGGAAAGGGTTAGATAATGAACTAATTTGGCTGCGAAAGATAATGATGGATTATGTACTGAATGAGAAAGCAGAGGATTACCGCTCACTTTAGGAGATTTGTAAAGGTTATACAGCAGTGCAAGGATATAGTCAAAGTGGCCCCATTTTGCCGGGTCTTCTTAATTGGATTACACCAAAGATCCATTTATATGAAGAGCAGAATATCTGCCAATTATTTGAGATGGAGAAAAATAAGAGTAAGGAAACTGGAGGCTAAGCACAATTAGAAATAGATGTTGAAGGTGAAATATCATTGAAATCTAATATATGTAGAATTGCTTTCCTTTGAACGTCAGTTTGCACTCTTGCTTCTGAATTTGATTATAAATGCAAGCAGCAGTTACTGGGCAGTGGTATGGAGTCTGGGTTGACAGGTGGCACAGTTGTGCAGCTGCCTTACAGTGTCAGAGAACTGGGTTCCATCCTGGCTATGAGTGTTGTCGATATGGAGTTTGTACATTCCCCCTGTGACAGCGTGGGTTTCCTCCGGGTGCTCCGGTTTCCTCCCACATTCCAAAGACATGCAGGTTTGTAGGTTAATTGGCTTCTGAAAATTGCCTCTAGTGTGTTGGATGCAAAACCGGGATAAGATAGATGTAGTGTACAGGTGATCATTGTTCGACACGGACTCGTTGGACCACCAGGCCTGTTTCCATGCTGTATCTCTAAAAAAATGTTTAAAAAGTACTGAGAGGATATTCCATTGTTGGAAATGCCGCCTGATGGAGAACAGGTCAGGTCAGGTCAGGGGGTAGTTCCCGCCACCACGGGTACCATGTAACCCTGTGCTACCTGCTCCATGGTCGGATAGTCGGAGACTAAACCGTCTCCCCCACCTGGTTTACCAGGTGAGGAGGGGGCTACGGACTCCCAGAAGGACCAAAAACAACACCTGTCAAAGGGCGGATGAGCTCTTAGTGAGCCAACCGCCATCCACACTTCAGTACAAGTTGCGATCACTGTCGTACATTGCATTGTTATGCCCCTGTCCCACTTAGGAAACCTGAACGGAAACCTCTGGAGACTTTGCGCCCCACCCAAGTTTTCCTAAAGTCTCCCTAATGGCTGAAAGTGGTTTCCGCTTCTTCTATGTTCCGGTGATTATTTCAAAAGATTCAAAACCAGCCGCGACTAAAAATAGGTTGCCGTTTTAAAAATCGGTGATTTTTTTTAGTCGAAGCCGGTTGCGATGCTAGTTGAAGGTGGTTGCCGGAGGTTGCAGGTAGTGGAAGCAGGTAGGGAGACTGACAAAAACCTCCGGGAACCTCCGGGAACCACACGGAAACCATGGGTGGGGCACAAAGTCTCCAGAGGTTTCCGTTCAGGTTTCCAAAGTGGGACAGGGGCATAAGGCACCGTTGATGATGATGATGATGATGATGATGATGATGATGATGATGATGATGATGATGATGATGATGATGATGATGATGATGATGATGATGATGGTGGTGATGATGATGATGATGATGATGATGATGATGACGATGATGATGACGATGGTGATGATGATGATGATGTTGATGATGATGATGATGATGATGATGATGGAGCAGATGACATGGGAGATAGCAGGGATTCCATTGACATCCATTGTAAAAGAGCAAGAAATCCCTTTTAAAGAGTGAATTTACTCAATGTATCCAACATGATAGATGCCTAGAAACGGAACATGAAGGAGGAGGCTCTTTTAAAATTCACATTTGCTATTTGCGATGCCTCCTCCATGTTTCTCTGAACATGTTTTATACTTCCACGATCCTTCCACTGATAAGCATTTATTAAAGTGAAAGCCAGAATAAATTCACTGCTAATTGGTCATTCTAAACAAGCTCTTTGGTTTTGTCAGCACATAGTCCAGCCTTTCCTTCAGTAAGAGGAAAGTTAAATCATGGACCTTGCCTCGTTAAAACTCACACATTTGTCACCGACGTGGGACATCTAGACAGATAGCATATTAGTTGCAAAGCTGCTGCTTTAGAAGCCAGGAAAAGATCCATGACATGAATATGGCCCCATTTATCTGTCAACTGATCTACATTGGGGAGCACCGACCAAACGCCTGTGGAGAAAATAACACGGCATGACATACTGAAACTTATCAAAATAGATACCTTACTCAAAGTAACACTTTTAATGATTTAATAGAAGTGCACTGAAGTCTTCAGTGAGCAATGAAAGAAAGATCAAAACGATGTCTGTTGGGATGAGCTGCAGATGCTGCTTTAAACCAAAGGTAGACACAAAAAGCTGGAGTAACTCAGCGGAACAGGCAGCATCTCTGGAGAGAAAGTATGGGTGACATTTCGGGTCGAGACTTCTGAAGAAGGGTTTGGTCTTCCCGAATCGTCACCCATTCCTTGCTGAGTTACTCCGGCTTTTTGTGTCTCAAATGTCTCCCTTGTTGGGAGATACCACCTGGTGACAACAGCTATGTGTCCATGAAGAATTTACAGAAGAAAATTAATAAGTTGCGAGCAAATTTTGCATAATTATCTTTTCACCGCTGCAACCTGAGTTTTTGAACCATGTAGGCTGTCTCATTCTGTCTACTGTGCAATGTATTATGTGAACTCCACTTTCTCCCAAGCATAGCACATTCACAGAGAGTTAATAATGGACCCCTGAGTAAAAGGATGGAAAATAGATCAAATGAACGGTATTAAATCCTGATCTTTTGAAGGCTGGGTGAAGATATTTGAGTATAGTAGCAATGTTACAAAATTTTGAGATTTTAAAAATCAAGTCTGTAATATATCCCATCAGATAAAGCATAAAAGCTGTGATCGGGGACAGTCAAATGCCCATAACCTTCTTAAAAATTAAGAGAACTAAAATACATTTTCAGTTATTGTAGATTGAAGCATTCTGAAACAAATATGAAACAATCTTACTTAGATGACTTGAAATTAAAGCATATAATTAGTTAGTTACCTAATTGTAGCTAGTTACAAAATTGAATTACTAGATCTAAACATCTATCAATTTCTTAAGAATAGATTAACATTTTTAAATAGCCTAAGTGTCCAAATAACATTCACACAAGAATTCACAATATAACATAATTTTGAAATCTCATTGTCGTGGATTTATAGGCCAAATGGAAGGAATTTAATGTTTAATACCTGTAAATTAATGGCCATTTAAATCAACTTGCCTTTGGGTTTTTCTGCAACGCGATCATTTGGAACGTTGCGGTTTGCAGTGGTTTAGATCCCCATATCGGCATGCCGGTTGGTATGGGGACTAAATCACCGTTTCACAACTTAAAATATGAACTAAAGGCATCTTGAGGACCACTTTTATACATAAAAATAAACGGCTTTCTTTTACCTGTCACCTACATGAAATCCGTCCCCGTTGTCGGCGTAGATGGCTTCGGAAGCTGATTTAAAAATCTCTCCAGCGCTGAATGAATCGGGCGATTAAAAAAAAAAATAGACAGAATGCCCGTCGGAACGATTCTTCAACAAAATCTTGCACTCTAACCAAATATAATCCAGGACAAGGTCAGAAAAAAACAGCGTTTTAACCCTGCCCCCCCCTTAGAACGCGCCAAAATCGCGCACACGGCCAGTGGCAGAATTGCAGCGCCGCTGAAGGTAAGTATTGTAACATGCCTAAGTATAGATCACTTGTCTGGCTGGTGGCTGGTGGTTAAATTGAATTGTTCTTCGAAGGTTAGATTAGGGTATTTGCTTTAAAACATCTACTCCAGTTGCATTTTGCTCTCAGTCTCTGTGGTCTTCAGAGTAAGAAATCGACAAGTCAATGTGGCTGAGAACAGAACGTAACAAAGAGAAGCAGCACTAGGCGACTCCTCACCTAAATGCTGCTCTGGTTTCAATAAGATCATGGCTAATCTTTTACCTCAGCCCCACTTCCTTGCATGCATCCCACATTTATTGACGCCTTAGTAAAAATCTATTGATATCAGTCCTGGATATACCAAATATAAACGAAAATAGAGAATTGTGGACGCAGCCCAGACTATTATGCAAACCAACCTTCCTTCCTGAAGAAGGGTTTCGACCCGAAACGTTGCCTATTTCCTTCGCTCCATCGATGCTGCCTCACCTGCAGAGTTTCCCCAACGTTTTTGTCCACCTTCCTTCCGTTGACTCTGGCGACACTTGACACTGCCTCGGTCAGGCCACCAGCGTAATCAAGGACAGGTCTCACCCCAGTAACTTCATCGTCTCCCCACTCCCATCAGGCAAGAGATACAGAACTGTGAAAATGTATTCCTCCAGATTCAGGGGCAGTTTCTTCCCAGCTATCACCAGGCAATTGAACCATCCTAACACGTCTGGAGAGTGGTCCTGAGCTATCATCAACCTTATTGAAGACCCTCGGGCTAATTCTATTCGGACTTTATTGGACTTTATTACCTTTATCATCTATCTGCACACCGTAAATGGCGTGATTGTAATTGTGTATAGTCGCTCCACAGACTGGTTAGCATGCAACAGAAAGCTTTTCATTGTACCTCGGTTCATGTGTAATAAACTCGAGGAACAGCTTCTTTCCGGCGGCTGTCACTCTACTCAACAACGTACCTCGGTGACTGCCAATCACCAACCCCCCCGGACACTTATTATTATTTATTCAAATCGTTTGCTATGTCGCTCTTCCAGGGAGATGTTAAATGCATTTCGTTGTCTTTGTACTGTACACTGACAATGACAATTAAAATTGAATCTGAATCTGAATCTGAATCTGAAACTAAACTAAACTAAAACAAAATAAACTACAATAAACTACAATAAACAAATACCTGAGGCTGTAGGGGTATTCTGGGTGGAGAATTCTATAGATTCACCTCCATCCTAGTGAGTAAGCTGGCCGGAGTAATCAGGGCAGGTATTCTACCTCCTCAAGAATCACTTTCCACCTGCCCCTAGGCCAGGCAGCTTGATCCAGTGCAGCTCTGTGTCCAGTTTACCATTGGGATCCCAGTCCAGTGTAGGGGTTGTTTCAGCTGCACTCATAAAACAGCTGTGACAGCCAGCGAGGTTCTGACCCGGAGTCATCTGCTGTCGAAGATGTCCATGCGATCAGACACGTCGCCCAGGAATTCAGCTGTTTGCGGCAAGTTTGGCCTGTGGCTGTATCGATACCTGGTGGTGAACTGGTCTGGCCAAGCCCAAACTGGGCTTGATTATGAGTGTGTAAGTACTGCCTGTGAGTACTGTCGACAACATTGCTAATGGTTGAGAGTGTACTGACCACGTGGGAGCCAAGGTACATATGTTTAAGGTGAGGGGGAGGGAAGATTTAATGAGAATTTGAGGGGCAACTTTTTTTTCACAAATGGTGGTGGGTGTACAGGACAAGCTGTTTGTTGTGTGCTAACTAGTCTGGGGAGAGAATCTGTTTCCAATCATACTAGTCTGACTATGCATGATTAAAAATTCATGACTAGGATAGGCTGAGATGGATATGGGCCAAGCGTGGGCAGGTGGGACTAGGATAGATGTGGCATGTTGGTCGGCGTGGGCAAGCCTGTTTTCCCATTCTATGACTCTATATACTCTGCTTTCCATGAACAGGACATAACCAGGCAATTCTCCACACTGCGCAGAGGCCAGTTATGTAACAGTACTAGAACAACTCCCCCTGGGGTCTAGGGGGAAAAGATGAGACAGTGGTGTATAGAGAAACAAGGGGAAAAAATAAAGTCAAGGAAAAATAATATTTTTAATACAGCTTACCAGCAAAATAGCGAGAGAGCCACGGAGGTCACAAACCCTGGCTACACTGCACCATCAAGTGATAGGGGCCTGTAACTGCAGTGTAAGAGGTCATACACAAGCTAATACTGTAGCCAGCAATTAGAG